>NW_005842683.1:470644-475516 GCF_000455745.1 Alligator sinensis | reverse complement strand
AGGACCCCAGCCAGGTGTCTGTCCAATCTCCTTTTAAATACCTCCAAGGAAGGGGAGAGCACCACCTCCCTTGGAAGTGTATTCCATATTTTGGCAGCCCTCACTGTAAATAATGTTTTCCTTATGTCCAGTCTAAATTTTCCCTCTTTCAGTTTATGGCCATTATTTCTAGTTACCCTAATGGGTGCCCTGGTAAATATTGTATCCCCTATTTTTTGCTGACCCCACCCTGATGAGTTTGTAGGCAGCCACTAGATCACCTCTGAGCCTCCTCTTGTGGAGGCTGAAGAGGTTCAGGTCTCCCAATCGGTCCACATAGGGGTTTTTCTGTAGGCCTTTAACCAGATGAGTGGCCCTCCTCTGAACCCTCTCCAGGCCATCCACATCCCTCCTGAAGTGCAGTGCCCAAAACTGGATACAGTACTCGAGCTGTGGCCTGCCCAATGCCGCATAGAGGGGAAATATCACCTCCCTAGACCTGTTTGTGATGCACCTGCTTATGCAGGAAAGGGTGAAATTTGCTTTACTTATTATCTCATTGCACTGGTGACTCATGTTCATTTTGGAGTCGACTATGACTCTGAGATCCCTTTCCACAGTTGTGCTACTTAGAATGGTACCTCCCAGGCTATAGGAGTGTTGATGACTCTTCCTCCCCAGGTGCAACACATGACACTTATCCTTGTTAACCTGCATCCTATTCTGTTCTGCCCACTTCCCCAGCCTGTCCAAATCAGCCTGGATTCAATCCCTGCCCTCTAGTTTGTTTACCTCCCCCATAGTTTGTTGTCATCAGCAGACTTGGACAGGGTGTTTTCTACTCCCTCGTCCAAGTTACTAATGAAGATATTGAATAGTACCAGTCCCAAGACAGAGCCTTGGGGGACTCCTCTGCCTACATTTCTCCAGGTAGCAACTGATGCATCCACCACCACTCTCTGGGTGCATCCCATAAGCCAATTTTCTACCCACTGGACTGTGCAATAATGTACATTGCAACCATTTAGTTTACTTATAAGAATTGGGTGTGACACTGTGTCAAAGGCCTTTTTAAAATCTAAGTAAATAACATCTACCTCTATTCCTTCAGCCCAGCATTTTGTGATCCTGTCATAAAATGAAACCAGGTTAATGAGGAAGGATCTGCCTGCTATGAACCCACACTGATTGCCCCTTAGCATTATTTTACCGGCTGGTCCCCCACAAACATGATCCTTAACAATTTTCTCAAAGGTCTTGCCAAGGATAGGGGTAAGGCTAACTGGCCTATAGTTACCCAATTCCTCCTTTCTCCCCTTCATGAATGCAGATCCTTTTTGATTTATATAGACATATAGGTAATTTGTATATAGAAAACCAGAAGTGGATCCACAACTGTTGGTTTTGATCTGAAGGGTGGTACACCACACCTTCCTTTAGTAAATACTATATCTGCCCCTGTGTAAAACTGGACTCGATATCTTGAATTCATGCTTGACTTATGAATGACCATATATATGATGCAGCAGACTTAATACTTGGAAGACCTACTGTGTATCTGCTTAAAGGGTTACCCAATGCTTTGGAAAGTGATGTTGAAACAGGTAACATTATTTATAGAAATGTATTCACTAACAGGTCTCTAGCTGTAAGTAATGAAGTGGGCTTTCAATTTGGGGGTGGAGGGGGAGGAGAAATAAGTGAATAAATGCATATAATGGAAGGAATGTCAGGCATTTCCAAACTAAAGTTTTAAATATTTCGCAGGTTGTAGTAGTGTTGTACTATTATAGCTATAATGGTCTTGGACAGTCATTCTAAATGAGGGGATATTTTGAAGGATGTGAGGAGATAAGCATATGTGAGAAGATAAGTGCAAACTCAGGTTCACCCCTGCTTGGTCACTGCCCAGCCCTTACTACCTAGACCCTCCTCAAGGAGATAAGCACTATAATAAATAAATTACTGTTTCAAAGGGGGTGCTGCTTAATTTACAAAAGTTATGGATGGGCGCTGAGTCAAACAAGTGATGCCTCAAATCAAATGAAGGGTGTCAGGTCTGAAAAGGTTGAGGACCCTTGCTCAAGGGAGCATATAAGAAATGAGATGTGTTTGGTAATATCTGTTCTACCTAGTTTTCATCCTTGGTTATACCTGCTTCATTTCCAGACTTGAGAAAGGGCATGTGTTCCCAATAACTTGTCTAACATAGAATAATAGAATCATAGCATCATAGAAAATTAGGGTTGGAAGGGACCTCAGGAGGTTATCTAATCCAACCCCTGCTCAAAGAAGGACCATCCACAACTAGATAATTTCAGCTAAGGCTTTGTTGAGCCGGGCCTTAAAAACCTCCAAGGATGGAAATTCCATCACCTCTCTAGGTAACCCATTCTAGCTGGAAGGCATCCCCACATCATAGCACCCTCCTGCCCCAACCAGCCCTGGTCACCATTTACACATGTGTTTCAGTACACTAATAACTCAGCTGTAAGATAGTACTTTCCTCATGACTGTAATGCAAAATGCACAATGAACAGTAAAAGTAAGGAATCACTTTTTTTCTTGCTTAATCCTTTCCTATGATTGTTTTCCTCTTGGCTGCTTAGTGGCTAGGTTTAAATTGGAATGTGCTCTCTGGCTTGGATCCTAGTGATTGAAGTACCAGCCTGTGATGTGAGAAGTTCATACACCGTAGTCTCTTGTCTCCTGGGCTGGTTCCATAATTATTGGGCAAAAGCAGTGTCTAGTCATGCCTTTTGGTTGCCAACAATTTTCAGGGTTTAAACAGCATTTCTGCAAATCCAAGGTGAAGTTGAACTGGAATACAGATGGATTTGGATGCTTCATACACAGCACTGAATCTCTTCCAGTCCTGTAGAGCTATGAAAATATTAGCTTTGTATCATAACAATGTAGCTACATACCGGGGTGGATCCAGTGGCAGAGATGCACCCTCTTTTTAATCAAACATACCATGGGAGCATCAGATGGGGACCTTTTTTAAATGCCCAAAGCAAGTAAGACTCCCCTTCTCACTTCCCCTGTTTCCTCAGGTACATGACTATGTATGCTCAGGTACTGGGGAGAATCAGAGCCATTTTTGCACACTTCAGCCAAGATCTACAGTCAGGTTGAAAAAAGAACAGCAAAAGCAGCAGACCCTCTTTCCTTTCTGGTCCCCGGAGGTGTTTCCTTTCATATTGGGAGCAGGTGTGGGAGAAGGGAACCACTCCTGTTGCTGCTGTCTCTGGCTGAACCTTGCTCCATATGAAGCCTGGCTGGAACAAGGCAGAAACATCTCTATAGCCATGCTCCCCCCACCAGCCCTGTATCATCTGGGGACAATCGCAGTGGCAGGTGGGGAAATGGGGAAGGGGAAGGGTTGGAATGCGCAAGCAAGCACAGAGGAAAAGAAAAGGGAAGAGGGAAGATCCTTATCTGCTTGAGAGACTTAAGAAAAGTTCCTCACTGCTGCTTTGGCAGTGCAGTCTACCCGCCTTGGTGTATGTGTGGGAGTGGGAGTGGTGGGATGTAGACACTTCTGCAATTCCATGGCTGCATAAGGTATTGAGGAGGGTAAGCATAATTTAGGTTTTATGAAAAGTAAAAAAAAAGAATTGCTCGGACACCTCAAAATTTGTAAGTGTTACGTGCACATCTTAGCACTAAAATAGAATTCTGTTCATACTTCTTAGCTGTGGCCACCCCCAGGCATTTCTCACAGGGATCTCGATACCATGTATGGGGAATGAAGAACAATTCTGTGATGTGTTGTCTTTCTGCCTAATCTTAGTTGAGCTGTATGGTCATGATCTTTATCCTCTGCTTCTGGCTTGAACTCAGCTAATACAGGCTCACCCAATTTTCACTTATGCTCCTTATGAGGATTCCAGCCCTCAGCAGTACCCTTACAGAATGAAGTGAAAGTGGAAGTGATGCAACGAAGGTAGCTGCCATCCGCTTTGATATGGAAAGTGTGCATCTCATGAATGTGACCTGGCCCCTGGTAGGTCCCATTTCTTTTATTCAGTCTTGCCTTTAAATGTTTTCACATTTTCTTGGTGCATGCTCCAAAACAAAATAAAATCCATGGGGGATAACTGCAGTGACTGCAATGAAGACTAGATCCACAAGGAAGATGGTTGTGTCCATAACATTAGCCTGTTTGAGAAGTATGATTCCTTTCAAAATGACAGAGCTCCTACATGATGGTGCAGTTGTTAAATACTGGGTGCATCTACATGTCACCAGGCGGCAAGGTTGCTGTGGTGCTGTGATTTAGTACTTACTTTATGGAAGTACTAAAGCATGGCACAGTAACCACCCATACTATGCCACATGGGTGGCACATGGGTAGATTCTCCTCCTAAGTTAGTGTAGTGATGGACTATAAGAAGGAGAAGCACTACCTTACACCAAGAATCTGGCCCTGAAACCTACTGAAAGGGTCAAAAACTTGTTAATTGTCCAGAGCCTTCCTGATCACAACCAATTCAGTCAAACTGCTTTAAATGGATATTAATGCCCAGATGAGTTAAATCCTGGCAACATGTTTAAAGCTTTAAAAAATCCCACTGAAAGAGTTGGCACTTTTGCTAAAATTATTTTTTGTAATGCTAACTAGAATTTTACTCATTTTGTCTATACTAAAGCAGCTGAAGATAACCTTTAAGTTCAAGCACACACACAAAAAAGGATAGACACATATAAATCATAAACTGAAGTAAATTTGATGAACTTAAATTGTTAAAAATGTGCTCCACCAATTAGCATATTAGTATTAAAGAAAGGTGGTCCCAACATTTTGAAGTTTGGGAATACTGATAGACAAGACACTGCAGGCACTTCAATTAGAATGGATCTCAGAGTTGGTTTAGTTGAAGCACCGCC
>NW_005842683.1:444083-470613 GCF_000455745.1 Alligator sinensis | reverse complement strand
CCCCCCCCCCCCCCCCCCCCACACCCCAGAAGTATGTACAAAAGCGCCCATGGTGCAGTAAAGTCCACATGTAGATGTGCCAATTATGAGGTAATGTAATGAAGTAAGAGTAATCCAACTCATTGGAGTGAGACAAGGCCCTTGTACTCAAGGGGTTTTCTCTCCATGTCTGTTTTTAATCCATTTTCTTCCAAGGACTATATAAGATGAATTCCAAAATTTTCAAAAATGTTCTAGGTATTGTTGGGCAGATTCCTGTTGATTTTGATGGAAACTGAACAACCAGAAAGGTCTCATTGTCATTAGGATTCACAAGTTTGTCTAACATGATTTCAGGAACGAGGCAGTGACTTTACAGTGGTGGTTATTCTTTATATTAAGGTGCAGACAAGGTTAGGTTTAGAGTGAGTGTGCATCTTACCCTACTTCAGCCAGACTTCACAGGTGGGCACCTTGCTCCCACTGCTCACCTGAACTTTCCATTCAGGTCCCTCATCCAGCACACAACTCCATCTGAGTCCCAGTTCATACTTTCTGTTGATTTTGGTGACAATCAGGAAATATACAAGCCAAACTTTCATAGATTCATAGGTGTAGGGTCGGAAGTGACCTTGTAGATCTTCTAGTCTGACTGGACACGGTACTCCAGCTGTGGCCTGACCAGTGTCACATAGAGGGGGAGGATCATCTCCTTGGCCCTGCTTGTGATGCATCTGTGGATGCACGACAAGATACAGTTAGCCCTACTGACCGTGTTCTCACATTGTCAGCCCATGTTCATCTTGGAGTCGATAATGACTCCAAGATCTCTTTTGGCCACCGTGCTTTCGAGAAGGGAGTTCCCCAGCCTGTAGGTATGCTGCTGGTTCCTACTGCCCAAGTGCAGCACCCCACACTTGTCAGTATTGATTTCCATCCTTTTTTCATTTGCCCACCACTGTAACCTGTCCAGGTCCTGCTGTAATCTGTCCTTCCCTTCTAGCGTGTCCACCTCACCCCAAGTCTTGGTGTCATCTGTGAATTTAAACAGGCTGCTCTTCACCCCATTGTCCAAGTCGCTAACAAAGAAATTGAACAGTTCGGGCCCAAGGACTAAGCCCTGGGGGAATCCACTGCCCACTTCCCTCCAGGTTGAAAATGACCCGTCCACCACCACTCGCTGAGTATGACCCATCAGCTAATTTGCAATCCATCGACTGTGTAGGCATCAATGCCACAGTCACCTAGCTTCTTAATGAGAAAGGGGTGGGAGATAGTGTCAAAGGCCTTGCTGAAGTCCAGAAAGACGACATTCACTGCGACACCTGCATCCAGTGCTTTTGTGACCTGATCGTAGAAGGCAATCAGGTTGGTCTGACAGGACCTGCCCCAATGAAACCATGCTGGTTGCTCTTGAGCATCATCCCTGCTGCTGGCCCATCACAGATGTGCTCCTTGATAATCTTCTCAAAGAGCTTCCCCAGGATTGAAGTAAGACTAATGGGCCTATAGTTGCCTGGGACCTCCCTCTTTCCTTTTTTAATGATGGAGACCCATTATGCACCTGGCCAGAGCACCACAAGTGCTAGTAAAGCCATGCCAGAGGCCCTGCAATAACCCCTGCCAATTCCCTCAACACCCTGGGGTGGAGAGCATCTGAACCTACTGATTTGAACACATCCAGCCCCTCCAGAAGCTCTCTAACATGGTCCTCCCTGACCCTAGGCTTGGCAGAGTTTCTTCTGAGTCCGTCCTGAATCTCAGTAGGGGAGACCCGGTCCCTGCACAAGAAAATAGAGGCAAAGAAATTGTTAAAGAGGTCTGCTTTCTCCTCTGGTACAACCACCAGATAGCTAAGCATATCCTGCAGGGGCCCCACATTACCCGGGGCCTTCTTCTTTCTCCCTATGTATTTAAAAAAGAACTTTTCGTTATCCTTGATGTTAGCCCTAGTTCTGTATCTGCCTTAGCTTTCCTAACAGCCCCCCTACAGACCTGAGTGGTGGTGATATACTTCTCTTTGATGATAGCACCTCCCTTCCACTGAGTGTACAACTCCTTTTTTGCAATCAGGCATTCACGAATGCCCTTGGTGAGCCGGGGGGGCTTTTGGGAACTCTTACCCACTTTGCTTTTTGTTGGGATTGTCACCCCTTGGGCTCTGAGTATCATCTCCTTAAGGACTGACCACTCATCCTGGGCACCCAGTTCCTCAACTCTCCAGGACCCTAGTGCCTCTCCCACTAATCTCCTCAACTCATTGAAGTTGGCCTTCTTGAAGTCTAAGGCTACTGCCTTACTGCAGGCCCTTGACATCCTGTGCTGGATGGTGAATTCCAGCAAGCGATGATCGCTATCGCCCAGGTGGTCAAGGACCTGGAGTCCCCTCACCAAGTCTTTGCCTCTGGCCAGGACCAGGTCCAGCAGAGCATTCCCCCTCATAGGATTGTGCACCTCCTGGGTTAAGTGGAGGTCCTGTATCTCGGCCAGGAACCTCCGTGAGCAGTCAGACCCGGCTGACTGCTCCTCCCAGATGTCCGGGTAATTTAGATCACCCATGACAACTTCATCCCTTGCCTTAAGTGCCTCTGCAAGCTGACCCAAGAATTTGCAGTCCAGCTCTTCCCCTTGGTTGGGAGGTCTGTAGTAGACCCCCACCGTTAAGTCCCTTTCCCCCCGACCTCCCTATATCTTGACCCAGAACATTTCAGCCTGCCCCTCCTCTGACCCCATCCTGCTGGTTGAGGATGTGTATTGCTCTTTGACGTAGAGCGCCACACCCCCACCTTTCCTTCCTATTCTATCCCGCCTGTATAGCCTGTAGCCCCTAATGTTGGCTGCCCAGTTGTGAGATGAATCCCACCAGGTTTCTGTGAGCCCTGCTACTTTAGTGGAAATTAGATGTTTTTACTTCTCACAAAATCTATGTAGTTCTGATTGAATGGTATTTTTTGGCTGATTTTTTTTCCCATTTTGTTTATTTATTTTTTTTACAGAAATGTGTTCAATTAGATGAAACTATAATAGGAATAGAATGGCTTTTCATGTCCAGGATAGAATTTATGATCAGAAAAAGAGCCATCCTAGAACAGTCAGTAGCTCAATGTATAAGTCCCTCACTTGAGTTGGAGCTTAGACATTTAAGCCTTGCTTGACCTGTCTTGAAGATTTAAGTTCTACCTATGTTCCCCTCGTTCCATACATATTTGTGAGCCAGTGGGCTACAGAATACATCTTGCCTTGTTCTAATAAGTAATTATTAATTTACCCAAGAGGGAACAAATACAGAAACCGATTGTGACCTAACCTTACCTTCATGTTGGTCAGTATCTACTTCTTAGGTTCATAAAAGTAGAAAAGTAGAACCATTAACACAATTATGAACTAAAGACATTTCTTATTTGGCAGGTGAATTACCACTGTACTACAGAATAACGACCTAAGCAGAACACATGGAGAATATTAACAATGTCACTGAATTCATTCTCTTGGGCCTCTCTCAAAATCAAAAGGTGCAGAAAATATGTTTTGTGCTGTTTTTATTCTTCTATATAATTATCGTGGTGGGAAATATGTTAATTGTTATCACTATAATTAGCAGCTGCCACCTGACCTCCCCCATGTATTTTTTCCTGAGCTACCTGTCCTTTGTAGATATATGCTATTCTTCTGTCACAGCCCCTAAAATGATTGTAGACCTCCTCACTGAGAAGAAAACCATCTCCTTTGTAGGCTGCATAGCACAGTTGTTTGGAGTCCATTTCTTTGGTTGCACAGAGATCTTCATCCTCACAGTGATGGCGTATGATCGATATATAGCAATCTGCAAACCTCTCCACTATACAACCATTATGACCAGGCGCCGGTGTGGCCAGATGGTTGTGGCTTCCTGGCTGGGGGGGTTTATGCATTCCATCATACAGACTGTCCTGACCACCCAGCTCCCTTTCTGTGGGCCTAACAAGATCGATCACTATTTCTGCGATGTGCACCCTTTGCTGCAGTTGGCCTGCACTGATACCTATGTTGTTGGCATCATTGTTGTTGCAAATAGTGGGATGATTGCTTTGGGAAGCTTCTTCCTCTTGGTTGTGTCTTACATTGTTATCTTAGTTTCTCTAAGATCTCGCTCCTCTGAAGGGCGTCTCAAAGCCCTCTCCACTTGTGGGTCTCATATCACTGTAGTGGTTTTATTCTTTGGACCATGCACATTCACCTACATACGCCCTTCCAGCAATTTGTCTGAGGATAAGAGTGTTGCTGTGTTCTACACCATTATCACTCCAATGCTGAATCCATTAATCTACACTCTGAGAAATGAGGAGGTGAAAAGTGCCATGAGAAAACTGTGGAGCAGAAAAGCTGGAGATACAAAGGGTGATATCTAGATTTATGTTAGGTAAACAAGCTAGGAAGGAAGCGGTGGTAATACTCAGCCAGGATTTTAGGAGAATAAGTTGTTTTTGCTTTTAATTATTTAATTCATTTTTAGTAGTTTATTCTCGGTGTAGATCTGAAAAAAATCCAGTTATTGCTCTAATTGTATTTTAATACTAATATTGGTAGGACAGATAAGATGATACTGGAGCATATTTTTTAAGTACCAATTAAACAACTTTCACTATTGACTTGAACACATAAATAATCTTATGATCACTGTTTTAGGTGGACACAATCTTTGAATTTGTCTGGTGGGTATAAATAATAATAAAAAATGTTTTATGAAACCACAGCAATTAATTACAGCATTGTGCCATGATATGATTACACGTTATCACTTGTTAACATGATATGGAGATACAATCTCATGCCATTATAATGCTGAGGTTAAAACAACCAAAATAAGGTCAGAATTCCAGATTTATGACACATTATAACTTGCCTAACATCTGACTCCCCAGATAACCTCTCTACTACTTACCAGCTATATTTATTCCCCTTCCCCACCTCCCCTTCCTCCCCCCCTACCTGTCTCTCACCTTGTAAAACTGACTACCTTGATTTACATTTTCACTGACTGGCTTTCTTGCATGCATACTGGCCTCTGGATTCTTTATTATTCCATCCAGGAAGAGCACAAGCCAACTGTGGATGCTTCCTCAGCCTAATGAAGGGTATTTGTATCTGAAAGCTTGCAAAGAAAATTTTTTCCAACTATTTGAGTTTGTCTAAAAAAAGATATTGGATTTACCCAAACAACCTTTGTCTGCCTATGTCCTTGAACCAACACAGCTACAACCTATACCCATAAACAGCCCATAGATTTTTACATTTCAATTTGGAACACTCTACCATCCTAATGATCTCCACACCAAGGTGCTGAGGGAACTGGCAGGGGTCAGAGAGAGGCTATGGTACCTGAACCTGTTCAGCCTCCATAAGAGAAGGTTGAGAGGGGATCTGGTGGCCATCTATAAACTTACCAGGGGGGACCAGCAGGGAACGGGAGAGTCTCTGTTCCCCTAGGCACTACTAGGAGTAACTAGGAATAATGGCCACAAGTTTATTGAGAGTAGGCTCAGGCTAGACATTAGGCCTGCATGAATAGGCAGCTATTCAATTCAGCTTCGGATCCGGCCGCTTTGGATGCCAGTGATCCAGTCTGGAGCTCCAGATCCATTTCCCACTTCGATTAGGCCGAAGCAGCTCTGAAGCTTCGGAGCCACTTCAGAGATCCAGCCACAGGGTATAATGGGGAATCAATTAAATATCTATAACTTTGCTGTTTTTTGTCTGATTTGAATGCAGAAGTGGTTTGTATTGTATCAGGCCTAAGAGGCAGAAGGCAGAGTGTTTTTTTGGTGAGGAATGTGCCCCCACAGGTAGTTGGGTTTTGTCTTTGATAGATTCTGGTGTGCAGTTTGTGGGTGTACTGGAGATAGTTCGCAGGTTTTGGGTTTTGAGCTGTAGGAAGTTGGCTTCAGTTCAGGTGATGAGGTTAGGTGCTTGTTTGAATGTACAAACCACTTTTCAGAGCTGGGCCTATGAACTGCACTTCATCAGCCTCCTAGGTAGTAGGTACAGAAACTCATGGACTCAATACACCCCCCACCACCCCAGCCTGTCCCTCCCCGCTGATGCCTCCATTTCCATTTTCACTGACTGGCTTTCTTGCCTGAATTGTGTGCCAGGCCAGCCTCTGGCTTCTTTACTATTCCTTCCATCCAGGACCAACTGCGGGTACTTCCTCAGCCTGACAAAGGGGCTTTCAACCCTAAAGCTTTCTACGATATATTTTTTTAAGTACTCCTTTTTTCATAATAAACATATAGACATAAAAACACAAGATAAGCCATAACGCACCATGAGTAACATCATATGTCCAACACAACACAACATCTTTACGTCTTGCTGTCAATTGCTTTATAAAACACAGGCTCTGTGACATTTCGGTTTGGATACCTTTGATGCTGCTGCTGATGCTACTGGTGTTGAGACAGCTAAGTTATTTTACCTGTTGTCATGTAAAGTGGTGGACTGGACCTGAGGCAATAGGGGAGTCGGAGGCCTCAGTGGGGCACACTGCTGTGTTGTGCAGAGGCCCCAGTGCCAGGAAGGGTGCACCTTAACACACACACAGTGTCACCCACACACATCATGAGTTTTGCCTGTTAGCTGCCAGAGGCACAGGGTCCCAGAAGCCAGACTCCCCCAGTGAAACACACACACAGCTGGCAGGCTTCATAGCAGAGCCCAGCACCCAGGCCTACAGTAGATTTCGCCCCTCTTTGCCCCAAGACAGACGCAGTCGCGCAAGCACCCACCCACATCACAAGGTTTGCCTGTTAGCAGACAAAAGTGCAGAGCCCCAGAAGCCAGACTCCCTCTGCACCTATCTCCATGACAGCTGGCAAGCTTTGTGGCCTCAGCAGGGGCCACCATCCCTGCAGTTTTCAGCCCTCTGTGCCTTAACACATACAGGGTGATCCATGTCATGAGTTTTGCCTGTCAGAAGCTTGAGGTGCAGTTCCCCCCAAACTCCTGCACTTATCTCCTTGAAACTTGGCAGACTTCATGGCCTCAGCAGGGGCCACCACCCTTGCAGTTTTCACCCCCTCATGGTGTAACACATGCATGTGACATGAGTTTTGCTATTAAGAATGTTGGGTGCAGTTTCCCCCAAACCCCTTTACCTATTGTCTTGAACCTTGGCAGGCTTCATGCTCTCAGCAGAAGCTACCACCCCTGCAAGTTTCATCCAAATCAGGCTAAAAAGAACAACATTATAGATATTTCATTAATTCCCCATTATACCCTATGGCCGGATCTCCAAAGTGGCTCCAAAACCTTTCTGAAGAAGTTCAGAAGCCCCGGAACATGCTGCTTTGGTGTCCGAAGCATCCAAATCTTCTCCGGATCTGAGGAATGGTCCTAAGCCTCACACAGCCCCACTAGAGATCAGGAAGCACTACTTCACAGTCAGGACAGCTAGGATCTGGAACCAACTTCCAAGGGAAGTGGTGCTCGCCCCTACCCTGGGGGTCTTCAAAAGGAGGCTGGATAATCACCTAGCCAGGGTCATTTGACCCCCAGCATTCTCTCCTGCTCACGGCAGGGGTCAGACCTGATGGTCTGCTCAGGTCCCTTCCGGTCCTACCTACTATGAAACTATTATATACCCTAAAATAAAGGACTAGCACTCAGAGAGACCTAGAGAAATTGGATGATTGGACCAAAAGAAGTCTCATGACATTCAATAAGGATAAGTGCAAAGTCCTTGACTTAGGATCAAACAATGCACCAATACAGGCTGGGGACTAACTGGCTAAGCAGAAATACTGCAGAAAGGGACCTGGGGGTTACAGTGGAAAATAAGTTGAATATAAGCCCACAGTGTGCCCTTGTTGTTAAGAAGGCTAACAGAATATGGGACTGCATTCAAAGGAGCGTTGCCAGCAAATCGTGGAAAGTGATTCTTCCCCTCTATTTCACACTGCTGAGGCCACACCTGGAGAACTGTGTCCAGCTTTGAGACCCCCACTAGAGGAAAGATGTGGACAAATTGGAAAGAGTCCAGCAAAGGACCTCTGTGGCTGGGCAGCAGTGCAGGCTCTGGGGCCTGTGCTCAGAGGGGCTGAACAGCAAGGAGCTGCTGCCCAGTAAGGGGGGGGAGGGGGGGGGGATCATGACTAGGCTGCCCACAGGGCACTGAAGCCCTATCCAAGGGTGAGGGTGCCACAAGCCTCCCCTCCTCTTCCCTCCATCCTGCACTGGGGTTGGACACACTCCACCACCACCTGCATGAATCGGAGCCACTGCACTCTGGCCCGGGCAGGACGGGTACAGCTGGGGCCCTCTGGCAGGGCTGGGGGGGCAGGTGCCTGCAGGTCAGGAGTGAGGGTCATTGGGGTGGGAGACTGAGGGTTGGGAGTGCAGGGGCCACTGGCAGTGCCAGAGGCCTGTGGGTCAGGAGTGAGGAGCACCAGTATGAATGGGGAATGGGAGACTGGCTTTGGAGTGATGGATACCATCAGGGCCCAGGGAGCAGGGTACTGCAGTTTCATGAGTGATAGGCATTGGCAGGGCTGGGGTCAGTGTGTTGGGAGGGAGGGACAACTACCAGGCTTGGGGGGGCTGTGGCTTGGGAGTGTGGGGCACCAGGGTGGGGAACTGTGGGTTGGGAGTGCGGGGGGCACTGGCAGCCAGGGGCCTGTGGGTCATGAGTGAGGGGCACCAGCAGGGACTGGGGTGGGGAGGTGCAGGTCAGGAGTGAGAGACATTGGGTTGGGAGTGGGGGACTGTTCATGGCAGGCAGACTGTGTTTGTCTCTGCATATCCATATGCAGAGTGAGTGAGTAGAGTGCACAATGATCTGCATGTGTGTGTGTGTGTCTGTGTGTGCATGCATGTATGTGTGCATGCATGCATCTGTGTCCATAGCAGGATGTAGACTGTTTGTGTCTGTGTGTCCATGTGCAGAAATTGAGTGACTAGAATGCACACCTGTCTGCATGTGTGTGTGCATGTGTCTGTGTGTGCGTGGCTGTGTCTATATTCATAGCAGGAGGGAAACTGGAGTTGTACTGTACTGCTTGTCCTCAGTGTACAGGAATTGTAATGATCTGATACTGTAGATAGTCTTACGTAAAAGTCTTCCTATTACATAGTTATTAGAAAACATTTTTAGGGAGTAAAGACAGCAATATATGACCACCTTGTCTTAAACATTTTATTCATAATTCTGAAAGAGAATATTTCCTAAGAGGTTGTTTTTTTTAATTTTTCCAAACTTTTTCATTTTTTTCAATTTTTCAGAAAAAACAAATAAAGTCCTCAGAAAAAAATAAACAGGGAAAAAAAGTTTTATTCTGATTTCTATGGGTTTTTTTCTGGGCCTTCACATCTCTAGTCTGTGGGTGTGTGCATGTGTCTGCATGTGTGTGCATGCATGCCTGCATGTGCATACATGCATCTATGTTCATAGAGAGTGTGTTTGTGTCTGTGTGTCCATGTGCAGAGAGTGAGTAGAGTGTGCGCCCGTCTGTGTGTGTGTCCATGTGTGTCTGTGTCCGTGTGTGTGTGTGTGTGTGTATGCGCACGTGCATGTATCTGTGTTCATGGCAGGGAGAGTATGTTTGTGTCTGTGTGTCCATGTGCAGAGAGTGAAGGAGAGCAGAGTGCGTACCCGTCTGTGTGCACACCTATGTGTGTGTGCCTGTGTGTGTATGTTTGGCCATAGGGAGGCAGGGGGGTGGGCAGGGAGCAGGGAGAAGAGTCGGGCATGTGCCCTCTCACCCTCAATTCAGCATGGTCCCCGCAGCCTTCTTTGCCCACACCAAGAGTGCCCCCCCCACCACCACCACACAGTCCAGCTCCCATAGGGTAGGGGGCCTCCAATTTTGTTTTTGCCCAGGGCCCCAGTATACATTAATTTGCCTCTGGGCACAGGTCTGGATGCAGAGCCGGGGGGGAGAGGTTGGTGCGGGGCTGGACATGGAGCAGTGGGTGTGTGGGGCGGTGCATGGCGCTGGATACATAGTGGGGGGCGGGGTTGCACATGGCCGGATGCAGAGCGGCAGCAGCACCGCATCCAGACATGCACAGTGGGTAGCGGCAGTGGGTGGTGGCAGTGCCTGCCACATGCAAGTTCCCTGCCCACCCCCCCCATGTTCCTGGGAGGCAGTGGTACTCCATCCCCGCCTGCCCCACCATAATTGTTGATGGGTAATTCGCTAGTATCCTATATGGCTGACATCTACATATTGTCAAAATGGAAATCATGCACATTTCATTGTGCAGCCAAGCTTTGAAAACATATCCCATGCTTTGTGAGTCATTGTAATTCACTTTTGGAATTACACCTTTGGAATTCACTTTTGGAAGATGCTGTCCAGGCTGAAGAGCACTCAACCATATAAAAATATAACTGTAAGTGGTTGGTGACATGTCTCCTGGAACCAGGCTTTGTTCCCACTGGAATTGTAGTATTCTGTTCTTCCAAAAAAATCACCTGCCACATCTTGGTGTTAATGAGATAGGTACCAAGCTCTTCTGGGTAGAAAGAAGGAGCAATTAATGCTCAGGAGGTCCGCTTATCTTCACAGGGCTCCACCATCCCCATACCCCATGCCCCATACCAGATGTTTCAGGTTTGATGTTACTTGCCTCTTGGACTAAAGGTCTGGTCCTAGTCTTATGGACTCCTTGTTTGAAGAGTCCTCCTGTAGGCTGGCTGATTGCCCCATTCTTCCCTGCATGAGTCCCAAGACAGCCGCGTCTTAATTTCACCCTGCCCTTACCTTCAGGATCGGGACAAACTTACCCCTTCTTGGGGTGTAATCTCTTCTGTCTCTCTCTCTTCCCGTAGGATCCCAGATGAGTTATCTCTGTCCCTCAAGACTGGACTCACTGGCAGAGTGGTCCCCTCTGACTCTTCGCCAGTTCTTCCCAGGTAAGCCTGGAAACTGGGGCTTCCCTCTAAGCCCCAAGGTTGGTTCCTCCTTATGTCATCTCTGTGTGTCTTCTCTAGTGTCATCCTACTCTCCCTCTTCTTGAACCAGCCCCAGATGCTTCCTTGGCATCTGTCTAAATTCTCCCTCTTTTCAGCTGTGTTCCCTGTGGCAGCGTGTGCTTCACTACTTCCCTGACTCAGCTGTTCTGCTTTTTCTTTTTCAGTGTGGCTTTTCCCTTTTTCTCCTGCCATACTGCTCTCCCTGTCCTGGTCTCGAACTCTGGCAGCTGGGCTTGCTGTGGCAGCCTTTGAACTGCTATGGCCCCAGCTGCTTTCCTTAATCAGTCGGGGTGTGGTGTTTTCCCTGCCTTGGCATGGTTTCTTCATTGTATCCTGGTAAAGCTTGTCTCCTAACCTTCGTCACGTTCGTGTGGCAGGGCATTTCAACCATCCTGTCACAATAACACTGTCATTTTTGCTATGCAATAGACTGAGAATAATTTGCTTTTTCCCTTATAAAAATATATTCTAATCTTTTTTGGGAAAGTAATTTTCCAAAGAAGGTGGAAAGCCATCTTTAGTTGAAACCAATGGAAGAAAAAGGTATCTAAGCTATGGAAGAAACAGGACATTACGGGTGGAATTCCATTTCCATGAATGTGCCTAAATGTGTATGTGGGGGTTCTTGCCCTGCCTCTATGCTGTGTATGTAGACTGAGCATACATCATAAGCTATGCACAGCCTGGATATGTACATGCACGCATGCGCATATACCTGAGAGTAAGTGCCAAAAAAATAAGGTGTCAGTTCTGAGCTTTCCTTGCCGACAAAGCTTTTGAACCTGTATATTTCTTACTTGCTGGTATAGTTTTCTAAACACCATACCACCTGCCAGGCTTCATTTTCCAGTCCCTGGTGTTAGCCAGACCCTTCTCCAGTGTTTCTTTTGAAGCTGAAACACTGTTCTTTGCATTTAATATTAAGTGGGTTAAAAAGATATAGAGTAACCCAGAATTATCTATTCTACTAGGAGAAAGGCTTTTGGTTATAGTTCAGAATAGCAGGTAACTCACTAATCAGCCACCCTCCATCTAGTCCTTGTCTTTCTGGTCCTCTTTTGGTAGACCAGAGAGCCAGATTAAAAAATGAGAAGCAGCAAGGGGCCTGGATAATACCTAGGTTTCTCTGACAGCACTGTATTTCAAACCTCTTCTTCATGAAATAGGGCCTACAACCTGGGTCAGTACCCAAACCACTCACCTGTTGGGGATGAAACATGGGAGGGCCTCCCCCTCTCTCAAATACCTTCTAATTGTTGGTATATGGACAGTTCTGGTTTTGTGACTTAGGTGCTGTGTATGCAGATAGCTAATACTCAGCCTACAGTGCCTGGTCATTAACCTTAGGTGAGTCTACATATGACATTAATGTAACACAATAAACTTGTGCAACTTGCACCACAGTGTTACTTTGACCTGATTCTGCAGCATCTGTATAGATCGGGTGCTTCAGCTGCATTTTTTGGCATTTTTATCTAAAGCCGAGTCAATAAGTTATTAGATAAAAGTGTCAAAAATGTCCCATTAAAATGCCTAATCTATACAGATATTTGGTGAACTGGGTCCATCCAACACACTGCCTCTTCTGGGCATGTGCTGGTCTCAGCACAGGAACATGGCAAGTTTAAAATAAAGCACCATTTATTAGCGGGCGGGGAGGGTTATGTCTTCAAGCAGCCATTGGGTCAGTGGGTGCATCAACATAAGAAACTCACTGTGGAGTTGTCTAATTAGCTCTACAGTAAAGAGTCACTGGTCTACACATGCAGAGCTATTAAGCTGGAGTAAACTAATTAACTCTGCTGCATGTTAGTACTGCTAGATACAAGTATTATCCTATGGCAGAGTTATTTAGTTCACTGCAATGCATGTGTAGACACTGACAGAGTTGGCTGGGGCATACAGGTGCTTCAGTACAGGGATTGCCTGCCAGCTACTCCCCTCATTGAAACACATTCATGCCACAGCCAGCCCCTTCACAGCACATTGAGTCCAGTCGGAGCAGCCCTGGTCTGGCAAGCTGACACCCAGAGCTAATGCCAGCTGGGGCTGTACTGCCCTGGTTCAATGTCCTGCAGTCCCAGAAGCATGTATAAGCACTGCTACTGGGAGAAATACATTCTGGCACAAACTGCACAGGAGTTTTATTGAATCAAATTAATAAGCACATGTATATGTGCCCAGTATGAATAGGTAATACCAAACGGGAGTTAGGAAGGTAGCTGCTTAGGTTGGGATGGTTCTGCACAGAAGCCTACATTAAAGTATCTGGGGACCTTCACAGCCCAAATGTGGATATCAAATTAATTTGGATGCCTAAGGGTTTGTTCAACCATTTGAGCAGGATTAATCTCAATCAATGTTTTGATGTAGGCACTTAATTTCCACCTAAAAGCTGGGTAGATGTGTTTCTTAGCTTTTTCTTCGAAAAACGTTGTTTTCTTTATTTCTTCATAATAATTCTCCAGGGCATACTATAGCTAAGAATCAAGAAACGGTGAAAAGTTTAATATGTATGTATGATTTTTACTTAAATTATTTAATGAAACTTTATTTTATACCACATCCTTCTCGTACAGAATTTAATCCCTCAGGATATGGTAACGCACAGGACACAAAATCAAAGAATATTATTGAGGAGATCAGCACAGGACTCCTGTAACCTCTTTTTTTGTAGGAAACTATAGAGTGTGATCTGGTCACTTTTGTTAGCAATTAAAGGTCCAAGCCATATTGTTCCATGGAAAACCTTACATCTAATTTACAGGGGGCATGCATGTGAATTAATTAACATTTGTTACTGGGGTGCAGGTTGTAGCTGTGTTGGTCTAAGGACAAAGGCAGACAAGTTTCTTTAGGTAAATGTGATACCTTTTTTTAGACCAACTAAACAGTTGTAAAAATTGTTCTTTTGAACATTTTTTCCAACTGTTTAGTTGGTCCAATAAAATATACAACATTTACCTAAATGACCTTGTCTGCCTTTGTTACTGCACATTAAATTTAGTGCCTCTAATATGAGGTACTAACTAACTGTGCAGTAACTGGTGTTACTGTGCAGTAGCACTAATGCACAGTCTTCTTGTGATGCTTAACATGCTGTACAGGCAGTCCTCAACTTATGACATTTAGAGTTCGAGTGATGACTGGCACTTCTAACCTTTATAAATAGACACCGTGTTTCAAGGTTCTGATGCAGGTTTCAACTTTACAATGCTCAATACAGCTGCATCCAGCTGGTAAGTCTGTTGTGGTGGAAGGGGAAGGGGCAAATCAGTGCCCCGGGAGCAAAGGAGGGATTGGGGCTGGGGCACAGGTCTAGGAGGGCATGGGGTGGGGGGGGCGTATGCCCCCGAATCTGCACCTGGTGAACAAGGCTAGGGATGCACCATGCTGTGCTCTGGGCTGGAACAGCAATGCTGGGAGTGGGGGCTATGCTCTGCCACCACTGGCCCAGCCAGGGCAGTGTGGGGTGTGGGCCAAAGGCACGGTTCATTCCAGGTGGGTGCAGTGGTGCTGGGAGCAGGGCCTATGCCCTGCCGCTGCTTGCCCAGCCAGGGTGGGGTGGGCATGGGATGGAACCTCTGTGGTGCCTTTGGATGAACAGTGCGCAGTGGCAGGAGGGCCTAGGCCCCACTTCCAGCACTGCTACAACTTCCCAGAGCAAGCCACGCCTTCACTCCCCCCACCCCACCTTCCCTGGCTGGACCAGCAGTGGCAGGCATAGCCCCCACTCCCAGCACTGCCGTGCCCACCTGGAGCACAGCACGATGCAGACTCAGCTCCACCCACCCTGCACAGATCTGGGGGCACATCCCCCCCCATGCCCTCCCGGACCAATGGCACACAGTAGCAGGAGCCACCCCTCCCCCAGCCCCATGATCCCTGGATGAGCCGCGCCTTTGTCTTGCACCCCACCCCGAACTATGCCCCAACTGGGCAGTGTTTACCCCAGCCCCAATCCCTCCTTCACTGCTGGGGCGTTGATCTGCCCCCTCCCCATCCAGCACAACAGACTTGCCCACAGGACACAGCTGTATCAAGCATAAAGGAACCAATCCCCCATTTGTAGCATTGTTCCTGTGGGAAAATTGGTTCTGAGTGACGATGTTTTGACTTACCGAGCAGTTTTCAGGAACCAATTGTTTCATAAGTCTGAGGACTGCCTGTAGACTAATTCTACAGTGCATTAGCACAGCTTTTGCCATGATGCACTAATGCACAGTAGAATCTGTCTTGTGTAGACACACCCAGGAAATATCACGGAAGAGCTAGAGAGACTCATTCCTCACAGAAGTGAATGGTTTCCTCAGGCGCATGCCCATATTGATTTTTGTTCTTTGTATAACATATAGAAGCTTTGAAATGCTTTGTGGGGGAGGGCAAGGGGGTCATTAAATGGGGCAATGACATGCTATTGCTATGGAATGTATTTTAAATACATCTGCAGTAACTACCCAGCAGGCAGAGAAGTAATGATCCCTAAGGATTCTGTTGGAGCTTAGATTGTTTGGATTTAGGGGGCGGAGACACAATCTTTAATCATTTTCTGACAATAAAGATAGAAATTCACTCCCAAGCTTTGTGAGTGAGAAAGAATGTAGCTAAGAAAGTATTGGCCCCTAGTTTCAGGTAAACATCTCTAGTTTATATATCAGATCTCTTAAGAAAGAACAAGGGACGCTGAAGATAAGGGCTTGCAAGAACTGGACTATGGGTAACATTTGCAAACCATGCTGAAATATGTATGCAATGCTGTAAGTAACACTGTAAGAAACTGGCCATTGTGCTTCATACCTGATACACTTGATCTCTGGAGTAGATTTCAACTGAGAAGAAATAACCAAACACCATCCAGGTAACTACTGAGCCCAATGGCTATGGTCAGAATATATATATTTTTTTAGTCTCGTTGAAATGCAAATTAAGCAAAAAAAAATATGCCAATGAATTTGAACCACAAATTGGTTTGTTAATACATATTTCAAGAACACATTTTGGAGTTCTGATTTGTGTCTGTAAGTCATTATTTATTTATTTAATATTTATACAATACTTGAAAAAAAACTATTTAAATGATAGTAAAGCTGTCAACAGTTAGCACATAAGCAAAAGGTTAATTAAGGCTCCCGATCCTCTATTCATGCTTCCTGGAAGTGCATCTATTATATGATTTTTTTAGATACATAATACTATTTTTTTTCTCACAGAAATTTTCAGGGCACAGGGGATGTGTCCAATGAATTAATCTGGTTAGAAAAGATACGATGATAGAGAACAGGAAAAAGAGATTAGGGAAATTGGAAGGATGGTTTTGTAAGTTATAACTGTACAGCAGCAAAAATCTGAGTTCTATTCTTCGGGCTTTTAAAAACTCCTATGTGATGTTGGGTAGGCCATTTGAACAAGGACGTTTCAAAGATGGTCGGTGCTCCTAGCATCCCCAGGGCTGGACTTTCAGAAGTATTGCAAACTCACAGTTCCCACCTAATATCCAGACTGCTTCAGTCTGTCCATCTTCTCAAACAGAATGTCAAAATGTACCTTATTATGGTGCCTAGATATCTTAATTGATAGAAAATATCAGTTGCTGAAGTTGATCCATCCATACAATAATCCATCAATACAAGGGGAAATCTTCACATTTGGACTGGATACCTTTTAGAAAGACATGTATTAGTCAGCCACAAGTTATTGGGCTCCCTACAGAGATACGCATGTGAACTTCAAAGGGATCTGTGTTTTAAAGAGATCATATTAGATCAGTGATTCCCTAGCCTTTGTGATCCATGAAAAATACCAAGGAGTAAATGTGCTGCAGAGATGAGATACTGCTCTCTCTGTCAATCTCAGTCTTCACTTTTTTGTTTTCTGTGGTGGTGACAATGCTGGTGAGTTTTTTATCACTGCTAAACTAGAATACCTAATAGTCCTTTAAATCTCTGCATTCCTCTATGTCTGGTAGGGCTGCAACTTTTTACTGAAATAGTCACAACTAAAAACTCCCAGTATGGACACGGCTATACTGGTATGAAAATTACCTTAAGCTGTGACATATCATTTCCCTTCACCTAAAGGTATAAGCTATTTTTTATTATTATTATATTATGTCACTATACCCACATTCTTAGCTTGGGTTGTATAACTTTACAATCGAGTGGGTTAGTTAAAACAGCACAAGCTTTGTGTATGGAGAAGGCTGGGAATGTCTACCCAGAAGGGAGGATGCACTAAAGTTATAATTACTTTCGTATATTTGTAAATACTTTGCCAGATTCATGAGGCCTTAATCAGGTTTTTTTTTGTAGTTGCACAGGTATTTAAAAGAACAAAAGGAAAAGGAGAAACATTAAAAAAAATTGTCAAAATATCAAATATGGAAACTCAGGAAAGGGGCAGAATCTGAACTTGTTTTCAGTGCGTTCAATTCAATTTGATATTTCCCTGTCAATTTGTTCATTGACATGTACGTTTTAACATATACAACAGAAGGGATTCATATTAAGGAAGCAATGCAGTTACATATGCTGAGTGTGTCTATACAAGGCGCTGCTGCAGTGATTACTGTGCATTTGTATAGTACTTGTGTAAGCAAGTACTAAATAAATGTGCAGTAAATGGAGTTACTGCACAGTAGTGCCAGAAAATGTCTTTTAAGTGACTTTACTGTGCAGTAGCCAAATAATACTGTACAATAGCATATTAGCCCTGTCTGTGCTGGGTTGCGCTACTGTGCAGGATTATTGGGCTACTGCTCAGTCAGCATCTCATGTAGACACACCCACTGAGTAGTTGTAAACTGTGGGAAATTCTTGAAAGGCAAGGAAGATTTCCTCCATACCCTCCCCTCGGTTTTGGCTGAAACCCCTAATGATTCCATTCTGGCCAAAAAGCTTAATATTTTCTCTGGGAAGAAGCAATGTTTAACTTTCGGGGGGAGGCAGGATTTCCCTCCAGGGAAGCTGGCCCAGATGACCTTGTGAGGTCCCTTCCAGCCCCTAACAATCTATGAATATATGTTAAACCTTGTTTTTCTATTTAACAATGGCTTAGTCAGAATATTTATTAAAAGGCATATTAGGAATATATTATTGTTAACATTTTATTTTATTTTAGTTTTGCAATAGAAGGGCATCATATATGTAAGCAAATAGCAGGAAAGGGAAATAGAAAGTTCTGTAAACTTAATATTGACTATAATTTCAACTTTGTCAGTATCTACCTCTTGGCTTAATAGTTGTTGACAAAATGACTTTTTTATTCGGCGGTCTATGTACCCTATTAATTAAATCTCTTATTTTGACAGGTGGATTACATCCATACTGCATAACTTCCACCTATCCAGAGAATATGGGGAATATTAACAACATAACCGAATTCATCTTCTTGGGCCTCTCCCAGAATCCAGAAGTGCAGCAAATATGTTTTGTGCTGTTTTTAGTCTTTTATATAGCTATTGTCCTGGGAAACTCTCTTATTGTTGTTACTGTGGTTAGCAGCCACCATCTCAACTCCCCCATGTATTTTTTCCTCAGCTACCTATCCTTCATAGATGTCTGCTACTCCTCTGCCACAGCCCCCAAATTGATTGCAGACTTCCTCGTTGAAAAGAAAACCATCTCCTTTGTTGGATGCATGATTCAGATGTTTTGGGTCCATTTCTTTGGTTGCACAGAGATTTTTGTCCTTGTGGTGATGGCCTTTGATCGTTATGTAGCAATCTGCAAACCCCTCTACTACACAACTATCATGACCAGGCGTATGTGTGGTTGGTTGGTGGTGGCTTCATGGCTGGGTGGTTTCCTGCATTCCCTGTTACAGACCCTCCTGACTGTTGGGTTACCCTTCTGTGGGCCAAACAAAATTGACCACTATTTCTGTGATGTGCACCCTGTGCTGAAATTGGCCTGTACTGACACCTATGTTCTTGGCCTCATATTTGTTGTTAATAATGGGATGGTTGCTTTGATCTCTTTTCTCGTCTTGATTGTTTCCTACATCATTATCTTAGTCTCTTTGAAAAGTCACTCTTCTGAAGGGCGCATCAAAGCTCTTTCCACTTGTGGTTCCCACATCACAGTAGTGATTTTATTCTTTGGGCCATGCACTTTTACTTACATACGCCCTTCCAGCAACATGGCAGAGGATAAGAGGATCGCTGTGTTTTACACCCTTGTCACCCCCATGTTGAATCCACTGATCTACACACTCCGAAATGAGGAGGTGAAAAGTGCTATGAGAAAATTATGGACCAAAAAGATGAATTCAGATGGGAAATAAAGTGTGACCTATAAAATTATGTTAGGTATACAATCCAAGTCGAACTTTATGATAAGGAATTTTTTTATTGGAGGAAACAACATTCTTCTGGGTACTGTTGTGGTTTGATTTTAACAATGGTGGGTGGCATTTTTAACATTTTGACAGCGCTGGTGAGAAGATATGGACTACTTAAATAATAAAGACTAAACCCTCAAGAAATCATAAAGATCATAGAAATGTATATCTAAAGAAATCAAAATATCATCTACTCCTTGTACTGAAGTAAAATCAATTATGCCTTAACCATTTTTTATTAATGTTTCTCTAATCACTTCTGAAAATCTCTAGTGACAGGGTTTGGATACTCTGCCTAAACATCCTTTTCCATGATTACTCATGCTTATAATTTGAAGGTTTGGGGTTTTTTTTTTCCTTCATTTCTTACCTAATTCTCTCTTGCTGCATATAATTCTGGGAAGGACATAATGTAGGCATCCAAACATTAATCAAATCTTACTTAAATTGTAAATTAATTTGGATGGTTGTTTCATTGTGTATTTATGTGGTGTATAGCACAATGGACATTATTTCCAAGATTCTAAGAGCTTCTGGAGCTCTCAGGTACTGCTAAATTAAATCAAATAAATGAATGAAACTGTGAATCAGAAGACTGCAGTCTAAATTAAGCATCTAATCAGTAAGAATTTTACCTTGTTTACCACAGTACTTTCTACTGTTTCTAAATATAGTGTATTTACTATATGTTAAATAATATAGAATAAATATATATCTCTATGTATTTATTTGGGCCACAAATATTCTAAAACACAGTAATTATACCATCAAGTGAAAAATAGAAGTTGAAATGTTCTTTCCTGCTAAGCAAACCATCTACAGCAGTCTGTTCCAATTGATAAATAAAAATGTTTAGTATATTCCAGTTTAGTTTGGAAAAACTGAAACCCTGGAAACAATATGAAGAACAAGTGATGGTAATAATATCATCCCTATCTTGATAGATGCATCCATTCAATTTTCTGCAGCACCCAGCAGTCCTCCTCCAAGGTCTCCACTGCCCTGGCCACCAGGGCAGCATGCCACTCCTGGGCCTCCAGGTGCTTCTCCATGAATGCCAGGAGCCTGTCCCTGAACTCCTGCTCCACCTGGTCCCTCCACCAGGCCCTCTTCTCCTCACATGTGTCCCTCTCCCAGCTGTGGGCCATGTTGTCTACCTGCCAGAACTGTGAGTCCTCCAGGCACTCAATGGCCACTGTGACCAGCCAGTCCAGCAGCCAGATCCAGTCCTGGGTCTTGCACTGCCAGAACCAGTGCTTACAGAGGGCCCTGGCTAAGATTGGCGGTGACCCTGAAGGTGCATCCAGCTGCCAACTGGTGCCTGTTTCCCCATAGGGAACTGCAGGTCCTACAGAGCAAGAAGAAAACACTGTTTGTGAGAGTTTGCAATGTTTCTGAAATAACATGTTTTATAACAGGGGGCTGTGCACTGTCTGGCCTCAGATTGGGAATTATGCATTCAAGGGTGCCCAGGGACCATGATAAGTTGGCCAGGCAGACCATGCCAGAGGCAGCTACTGGCTAAGCCCCCCATCCCTGCTCACTCTGCAGGGACAGGTGGGCCACTGGGTGCTGGTCGCAGGCAACCTGCCTTCCCCTTCCCAGGCTGGAACAGCCCTGGCTTCTGGCAGCACCCACTGCTGTGGCTCCAGGGCCATTCCTCCCCTTCTCCTCCTGCAGGCCAGGATGTCTCCTGTGCTTCTGCCAAGCCCACAGTGCCTAGGCTTGTGGGGCAAAGGGCTACAGGCTGAATAGGATGCGGAGCTGGTGGCATCCCTGCCCCCCACAGTGGGCCTCTCCAGAGTGGCACCCCGGGGCCAGCCCCCCACAGTGCCAGCTCTATGCCCTGAGCATGCCCTTGCTGAGAATTTCCTGGGTGCACTGCAAGACATTGCTTGAATGGACTGAGGGGTGCCCCATCCACTACACAATGCTGCTGCTGATAGCTAGGGTACCCCAGGTGTACCTGCTAACCTGGTGTGGAACCCTGAGCTTCAGCAGTGCAGAGGGCAAGCCTGTGCTGCCCCATAATGTCTGCCACTACCTTGAGGGCTACCTGTGGCTGTGCTACATATTCCTGCCCCACAAAAGCTGAGGAAGACACTGCTGCCAGCATCAATATGCTCCTCTGCATGTGGGAGGCCCTTGCCTGCCTGGATGAGCATGGCTGGATGGGGTGGGAAGCGGGGACAGGGGCAAGTAACGGGTGCAGGCAGGAGCAGGAAGGGCCCTCCCTCCAGTTCAGGGCTTATGAAGTGTGTGTGGAAGGCATGCCTAGTGGCCCAAGTTTTTGCCGGCTGGTGGCAAGGATGTGGAGCTCCCAGCATTGTTCCGGGGCACAGGGGCGTGGCGCCTGGCAGCCTAAGTAGAGGCCCCCTCTGGGAAGGAGCTAGAGCAATTGAAGTCTGGTGGTGCTATGGCCAGCCTCAGTGGGGGTGCACAACCAGAGCTGATGGGGCAGGTGCTGGCCCAGGCTCCCAGAGCTGCTTGAAAAGGCCAGATGTGGGGAGCATGGCAGGAGGCATCCTGAAGGGCCCTCCCCCAGTGACACATGACTGCAGGTGCCAGGCCACAATGGAGGCTTCAGCAGTCTGCTCGTCCTCAAGTAGACGACATGGCACCAGCCAGAGTCCCAGGGTGCAAAGATGTCATCCATCTGCCGCCTAAAGGACATGGACTTTCAGGCAACCCCCAACTGGTGGTGGTGTTCAGTGATAGTGGCCCACTGTGCCCACAAGGCCTGAACCATTATGTAGCACTGGCACGCTGACCAGTCATGCCCACGCTCTCACATGTGGCCTGACAGGCCCTCATCAACGTGCCTGTTAGAGCACCCACTCTGAGCAAACTGGCTGAGGACCTTGGCCTCACCCCACAGCACGACTAAATCCATGGTCTCCTCCTGGGGCCAGTTGTGTCCCTACCAGGTGGCATATGGCATCAGGAAGGATGCCAGCATGACTTCCTTGATGGCTTGCTGGGCCTCCACATGGCAGTTCTGGTGCTGCTGAGCCTGGACAGGTAAGTGGAGTGCCCAGACCAGGGGCTCAGTGTAGAACAAAGAGCCATGTGGCAATGGTGTGCCAGGCACTAGTGGCAGGGTCTTGGTAGGCTGCTGCGGCTGGCCTGGGGCCTCTGCTGTGACATGCAGTGGCCAAAGGCTGGCTGCAGGTGGCCCAGTGCCCTGACATCCCCACAGACTTTTAAGGGCCTGGGGCTGGAGCAGGCAAAGGGCCACCCCAGCCCTGGGGCTAGAGAAGCTCCCAGCCCCATGGCTTTGGGGCTAAACTGAGAGTGGCCCCATGGTGTTGGGGCTTACCGGGAGCAAATTTGCTCCTGGTCAGCATCTACATGTGTATTACTACACAGTAACTACTTGGGAGTTAATTTGCTATTTGAATTTGAAGGTAATAAATTAACTCCCAAGTAGAGCAAAGTACTGACTAGTAAGTGTCTGCAAATGTAGACTGTGACACTTACTGTGCAGTAATATACTCTACTGTACAGTAAAGCATCTCGTGTAGACACAGCCACTGAGAACACTCTACCTCCATCCTCTTTGGAGCCATCCTTTAAGTAGTTGAAGGCTGTTATTAAATCCCCCTCTGTCTTCTATTCTCCAGACTAAATAAGAATCTCCTCAGAAGTCATGTGCCCCAGCCCCTTAATCATTTTAACTTCCCTCTGCTGGACTTTCTCTAATTTGTCCAAGTCCCTTCTGTGGGGAGAGGCCCAGAACTGGACACAGTATTCCAGATGTGGCCTCACCAGTTATTAATCATCCCTTCAATCTAATGGCAGCACTCCTACTAATGCAGCCCAGTAGCCTCCAGCTCTTAGCCTTCTTTACAACATGGGAACACTATTGGCTCATATTCAGTTATTGGCTCACATTTCACTGTAACCCCCAGGTCCCTTGCTACAGAGCTGCTGCTTAGCCAGTCAGACCCCAGTCTCTATCTGTGCATGGAATCATTCTGTACTAAGTGCAGGACTTTGCACCTCTCCTTATTGACCTTCATGAGATTTTGTCTTACTGTTCTTTCCCATTTTCCAGATTGTTGGTGAAAATATTTAACAAAATTGGCCCCAGGACTGACCCCTGGGGTTCTCCACTAGTTGCCAACTAGACATCCAGCCATTGATTACTACCCCTTGAGCCCAATAATCCAGCCAGCTTTCTATCCACCTTACAGCCCATTCATCCAACTTGTACTTCCTTAGCTTGCCTGCAAGAATGTTGTGGGACAGTGTATCAAAAGCCTTTCTAAAGTGAAGTATGTCATATCCACTTCTCTCCCCACATCCACAAAGCCAATCATCTCATCATAGAAGGCAATCAGTTGAATACTTCAGCCTTTTCTGCATCACCTGTCATTACTGTCCCCCAGTCAGTAAGAGAACCACACTTTTCCTGATTTCATCTTGTTGCTAACATACTTGTAGAAATGCTTCTTGTTACCTTTCATGTTCCTTACTAGCTGCAAGTCCAGTTGTGCTTTGATCCTACCAATTTCAACCCTGAATGCCCAAGTAATACTTTTATACTCCTCCTTAGTTGTTTCTTCAAGCTTCCACTTCTTATAAGCTTCCTTTTTATATTTTAGCTCATTGAAGAGTTCCCTGCTACGCCAAGATGGTCTTCTGCCACACTTGCTAGTCATCCTGCATGTTGGGATAGTTCATTCCTGTGCCCTTAATAAGGTTTCTTTAAAGCACAATCATCTCTCCTGGACTCCTTTCCCCCTCAAGTAGGCCTTCCAGGGGATCCTGCCCATCAGTTCCCTGAGGAATCAGTCAGCAGCTTTTCTGAAGTCCAGGGTCTTTATTCTATGCTCTCTTTCTTTCCTTTCTTCAGGATTCCAAACTCAATCATCTTGTGGTTGCCGTTGTCCAAGTTGCCATCCACTTCTACATTACCCACTTATTCTTCCCTGTTTCCAAGCAGCAGATGAAGAAGAGAAGAGCCCTTAGTTGCCCTATCCAACCCATGCACCAGGAAGTTGTCCCCAACACAATACAAAAACTTATTGGATTTCCTGCGCACTGCTGTATTGCCCTCTCAGTAGTTGTCAGATGTCAAGGTGTTTGAAGACCACAGCCATGAGAACTAGGGCCTGTGATCCAGAGTTTTCCACTAGCTATTTCAAGAAAGCTTCATGAACCTCATCCTCCTGGTCTGGTGATCTACAGCTGGCACCCACTGCAAAATAACTTTTCTTGCTCTCCTTGCTGACCCTTACCCAAAGACTTTCAACAGGCCTGTTTCTAGTTTGATACTGGAGCTCTGAGCAGTCATACAGCTCTTTTACATGAAATCCAGGTCTTCAGGCAAGGTTGAGGCAATATTCTGGTCAGGGTGGAAGGTAGAGCTAAGGCGTCCAAAAAGAGTAGAGGCAGGAACTGTGGTGAGGCTGGCATCAGGCAGGAGCAAACAGAACACGACAGAAGCAAAGCCAGAGCAAGGCTGAATTCCAAGTAGCACACATACAAGCAATGTTGCTGGGAGTTGCAGGGACCTGAAGTTCCTATAGGTTCCCTCTGGTCACCTGACTCCTCATTAATAGTCTTATGGGAGGAACCAGACTGGGCTGGAGGTAGTGTTTAACAAGCTGCCTGCTGGATCCAGCTGCCAATCGCTGACCCAGTGACCCTGGGTTTGAATCTCTGAGGTCCTAACAAAGGCTCCCTGAAGTTAACAGCAGGTCCTAGATTCCCACTGTCTTATAACATTTGGATTTTCACTCTTATAGGCCAATAAACAGTGTTAGATCAGCTGTGTAGCAACCACCAAACATTTTGAGCAAGGATGGAATCCCTTTGCTTTCCTCTGCAAACAGCACATACAACTTGCATGCAGTACCAGGCCTCATCCCATCCTACAGAAAATATATTCACATTCTTTCTCCTCTCTTTTCCCTATCATTATTTTTCATTGGTACCCAGAACCTCCCAGCCTCTTTCTTCAATAGCCTGTCCCATTTCACTTTCCCTGATCCCAACCCTTCCCCTCCAATCTTATGCCTCTCCTTACCCTCAGATTACTGTGCCTTCCCTCTCACCTATCTACCACCCCTTACTGTCCTACCCTTGTCTCTTGTGTCCCTATATGCATGGATGCACTGCCCCCCCTCATTATGAATCCCAGCTCACAGGACATTTTTGAGATTCAGTTCCCTTCCTCACCCTGATTGTTTTCTACTTAGCATTTCAAGATCATATCTCTATTTCCCACTGATAGATAAAGGTAATTCAAGGGACTAGGTTTAACTTCACATGGGGCCTGATCTGATACAGTAATCCGTCTACCATGAGCCTTGTTGGGATGTCAGGGGTCAGCCACAGAACAGGATTTGATATCTTGGAAGTCTTCTCTCTGCAGGCTACAGCTACCTCATTTCCAGATCCAGGGTTGTTAGGTCAGCCTCATAAACTGCTTCCACCAACTCAAATTCATCAAAGCCATGTCTCCACAGGGCACAGAATCTCATGGGAAAATCTAAGGGAGTACAGTCTGTGCAAGGCTTGGAAATAAATCCAGGTCTCCCAAGCCCTATCCTAGTACCTGATCTGAAAAAAAAAAGAAAAGCTATCTTCTAAATATGCATTAAAAAAATAAACATTCTGTACAAATGGTGGAGAATTGTGGAATGTTAATAGCTTATGGTAAGCTTAATAGCTTAATGATAAGCTTTATGGATGATGGATTTCTTCTCTCTGAAACCAGCCACATTATTACATTAGAGGATGGAAGTGTTTCCATAGATTTTTTTTCATTGGCTAACTGAAACCTGCATCTTGTTTAATCTCTTGGGTCTGTCTTCTTTTTACTAATGGACAGTAAATTCTCAAGTGCCTACCATGTTATGTTACTGGAGAAGACATCCCCATCATGTGCTAGTGAACATCAGAGCATGTACTGCCAATATATACAGACGAATAGAAAATATCTGAGAGAGATCCAACCACTTTATACTAATGGCTCACATTGACCTCCAGCTTTTTGTTCAGTTATCTCTCACTGGGCAAGTCTACACATGAGTTTTAATGTGCAGTAGTTTATTTTACTGCACCTTACAGCATCGTGTCAAAAAACTTGCAATTATGCTAACATACAGTAAAATATGCTACTGAGCATTAAATATCACTTAAATCTGTGCACATTCATTAATGTGCATTATGGCAGCCTAATGCACATTTGTTTAATACCTTACATTAGAAAAAGTTCCTTAATGCACAAGTAGATGCACCTAGTGAGTTCCT
>NW_005842683.1:439811-444073 GCF_000455745.1 Alligator sinensis | reverse complement strand
TTAATACTAATCCTTCAGAGACGGTTCTCTTATCAGGACTGCTATACAAACAAGAGTTCGGGCCCATGACCATTTCTAGCTAATCACAGATTAACTTTGTATTTAACGTTTGATATTTTTCTACTTCCAGGGACTGTAAAGATGACCATGATTGCTTCAGAAAACTCAGCTTAGGGAGATAGTGGGAAGTTGCTGCTCACTTACCTTCCTTTCTTTCTTTGTCTTCACTGAGACATACCTATGTAATATCTTTTCCTCTTCACATAGGAGACATAATATGAAGGAAAAATATGGGAAAATTTTGGTCCCAATAACTGTTAATAAGCTATATGTAACATAGCCTATTTACATAACAACAGCCTATCTAGATTCCCAATGCTGTTTAAAATGTACATATGCTTAAGGAAGGCCTCAGCTCTACCCACCTGCTCATTTGGTGAGTTTAGTTTACACAGTCCCTGACATTTAGCTGTTCCACTGTTTGGTTTTATTTTTCCTTAAACTTCTACTCTGTCTACTAGGTTCCCTATCCCCTCTATGTCAACACACTATCTTTCCTTTTCACCTCTTTTTTTAGAGTTGTTTTGTAAGCAGTTATGCATCCTACTTGATCTTGGCATGGGAAGTGGTCAGCATGGTTATTATGCTGCTACGGTCGATGGCTATTAGTCATTATGGTTGACAGTTATGCAGAGTTTATGGGAATAAGGCCACCTGAAAACTCAAGGAAGCTCAGGAAGGTGCACGTGTTTCTCTGCCTTCAGTGTTGCAAGAACCCTTTGACGGGATATGGACAAATGAGATACCTAAGAAGGGCCAGATGTCTCAAGTCCAATCTTTTTATGCCTGGGTATGTCTGCAAAAAATACTGTCTATATACATTACTTCTTTATTGGCTGTTTTGGGTGTTCATAAGCTCTATTTGTGCTTTGTACAGCCTTGCAGAAGTATAACAGTATCATATGGAGCACTTCTGGAAACTATAAATCAAATAAGTTGACCCAGTCAAGACCAGCTGGATTCAGGAATTCCCAGAATACAGCCTTACAACAGATAGGTTCTCCACGCTTTATTTGTTCATGTTAGCATACCTTCAAAGCCCTTGGGGCTGCATGTACAATTAATGATCTCCTTTGTTTATAGTTAACTGCATAATGGTTAAAGTAGAACTTCAAATCTAACAATGTCATTTCCTTTGTTATTGTTCTTATTCCTAATAAATATCAAAACAAATACTAGTGTTCAGAAATATTTAAAATGATTTCCAGTGGGCATAATTAAAACTTACTTGAGAAAGAATTTCAGTAAGTGATGCAAGCTGTAAATTACATTTTGGCTTTGCACACCATTAATAACTCAGTTACAAACAGAAAATATGACACTTATAATAATAAGAGAAGGAGCTACCCAAAAAAAACTTGGAAAAGGAGCATTACAAAATATCCTTTTATACACATAGGTTCTTAATCTTCAGAAAGCATATACTAAGTCATTAACTGTGATTTTACTAAGTTGATTTTTCTCTTATTTGGGATATTTGCTTTCTTCTCTCACCTTAGCTCAGCTCAGAGGCCTGGTCTAATTCTTGGGGGAAAAAATACAAATATAAGAAATACCATACTGGGTCAGATCAGTGGTCCATCTAGCCCAGTATCCTGTCCCCAACAGTGTCAGTAGTGGATGATTTACAGAGACAGATATGCGCAGGGTATAGCTAAAGTTATCTGTCCTCTGTCATACTCTCCCTTGCATTCAACATCTTTGGTTTAGAGGTGCTAGAGGATCTATCTCTGAATGTTCTGTTTATTAGCAACTAGTGGATGTTGCCTATGGATTTAGGACCCAGATTCCTTGTTTTGGCCACCAATTACCTTTCCATTCGATAACAGGGAAATTTATTGATACACAGTGATAACAGGATGGAAGTCATACAAACAATCAATTCAAGCAATTCAATGTGTCTACCAATCCTAGGGCTGCTATCAGAGTCAAAGTACATCTGGCCAGGACACAGTCTTCATTCTGAGGCTCCATCTTAGGTGTCAGATGTCAGCATGTCAACAGCCTGGAGGTGGGATGATGTGGCCCACCCCTCCCCCCCCACAGTGGGGTGCATGAGATGGGCTGGTGGTGTGCCCTATGTCCATGGTGGCCTTGGGGTCCCTCCCAGGGGATGGGGACCCCTCTCAGGGAGGAGGACAGGGAGGAGAAGGACCCGGGTGGGAAGAGGAGGGATGAGGAGGGGGAGAGGGAGGGATGGGGAGGAGGGACCCTTTGTTACTCTCAAGTCTTTTCTTTTCTGTTCTCCTTCCCTCCTGATGACTCTTGATATGTGACTGTCACTGGTTGTTCTCTCTCTGTGTTCATGAAACTGTCAATGTAGCTGATCACATGCACCCATACTAATTTGGTCTTTTTGGGCCTTTTTTTAATTTGATCTGTTCCCCCAAAACCAGGACTCAGCCCTCACTATTCTGGGGCCTTGTTAGCTGGTGCCATCCTTATCTCATGTTATGGATCAGTATGCTACATGCTCCCAGTTTCTCAAGCTGTGTGCATATCTGTTGGCCTTGTTGTGTTATATATGCCAATTCCTAAAAAGCAAATCTTTAAATACCATTCTTAAGCCAACAGTGGATCTATCATTCATGAATATGTCTAGTCCCTTTTTTAACTTGTCTATACTATTTAACCTACAACCTCCTGTGATATTGAGTTCCACAAGTCAACTACACACTGCATAAAAAAGTATTTTTTCTTGTTAGTTCTAAACCTATCTCCTTATAATTGTAGTGGGTGGCCCCTAGTTCTAGTATTCTGGGATTTGGTAAAAAACAGTTCCCTATTCATTTTGTGCACATCCTTTATGAATTTATGGAAGACAGGGGAAAAAAAACAACACTGGAGAACATTTTTTGCATGTGAATGCACCAAGTTTAGTTCACTAGGATACACAGATTTACAGTTATAGTATTCATTTGTGTGCAGTATCACTGTTGAATGATCACTATGATATTTGTGGAAAATGTTTGCCAATCCCAAACTTTTCACAAATTATACCCCCAGATCTTCTACAGTTGGGCCATTCTAACTTTTCATTGTTATCCTATTTGAAAAGTCAGATAATGGGAACTAGGGCTATGCAAAGTTTTGGTCACTGATTCAGTTCAGTGGTGATTCGGCCTGATTTGGTAGTCAAATCTCCAAATCCGAATCGAATCAGGAAACGCTTTAAATTCTCCAAATCGAATCAGAACCCTCTAAAGCGATTCAGAGAGATTTGGAAAGATCTGGTGATTTGGTCATAGACACAGCTTTAAATGTTTTTTCTACATACCTCAAGGTACCAGGCAACTCATGAATGCTGTGATGCTGGGGCAGATGGAGCGTCCCACAGGAGCGCAGGGCACTTTCCAGCATACTTTGCAACAAACCCAGAAGTGGACCAGAAGCACTTCCAGTCCACTTCTGGGGTCGGCAGGGAGTGTGCAGTTCCCCCCCCCCCGACCCTCTGGTGCCTCCTGGGTCTGGGGGGGCACCCAGGGTCCCCCCGTGGCTGATTGTTGAGCTAGAGGGGGTATGGGGGGGCATGGCGGGGGGGGCAGCATGCTCCCTGGTGGACCCAGAAGTGGACTGGAAGTACTTCCAGTCCACTTCTGGTTTTGCCACCGAACATGCGGGGGTGGGGGGTGCTCCTGTGGGACCCTCCATCAACCCCAGCATTGCAGCATTCACAAGCCATGACTGGTGCCTTGAGGTATGTAGAAAACACATTTAAAGTTGTGTCTATGGCCAAATTGCTGATTCTCTGAATCAGCCACAAATCTTCAGATCTGGATTCAGCTGAATCGAATCAGGGACAGTGATCCAAATCAATGAATCAAATCACTGTCCCCAATTCAGGACAAATCTGAATCGAATAGGGACCATTTTGTACACCCCTAATGGGAACTATACTGCATGATTTTGTGTCCTGTCCCACAAAACATTAAGAGCAAAATGTGACTGTTTATATATCAAGCCAATACAGCACATACTTTCACAGAGCTCTGGCTGATATAATGTTTGTAAGATCTGAAAAGATAGAGAAGCCCCACAACTCCAAGTGAAGTGGTGATGGCTCCTACCCTGGGGGGTCTTTAAGAGGAGGATTGATGTCTACCTGGCTGGGGTCATTTGAGCCCAGTTTTCTCTCCTGCCCAGGGCAGGGGGTCAGACTTGATGATCTACAAGGTCCCTTCCGACCCTACTTCTATGAATCT
>NW_005842683.1:431880-439795 GCF_000455745.1 Alligator sinensis | reverse complement strand
TTTCCCTGGTGTTTAGCATGCTACTGTTGAGGCCTGTAACTTCATTCCATGAGCATCTACCACAGGAAAACAGGTGTATACAGAAGTTCAGGCATCCTACTGGGGAGTTAAAACTCAAGGTGCTTTACACAAGGCCTGTTAGGTGGGGAGGCTTGAACCATGCCTGTGCTGGCCCAAGCCAGCAAGTGGGGGTGCTCCAGCAGCCTCCCAGGGAGCTGCCAGACCCATCCCCCTCTCCCCAGCCCCAACCTCTGCATCAGCTAGTGACTGTCAGCAGTGGCTGGGAGGGAAATGAAAGCATAGAGACTCCCCCAATGGGCACCCCCCAACTACTGCTGTGGTTTCAGGGGGAGCCAGGCTGGGCCCACACAGTGTGGGGCTCTCTTCCTCCTGCCCTTCATTTGACCATCTTGCCATCAGCAAAGGCTGCCATGACCTCCCCTGCCCCCAACTTATGGGCCTGACCCAGCTGCCCCCAAAACCTCAGCAGGGGTAGCCAGGCCAGGCCCATTAGGTGGAGGGAAGCTTCATTTCCCACCCCACCCCCCACCCCAGCTCCAAGTCCTGCAGGTACAAGGTTGCTGTGGTCAAGACAGTTGCATGGTAGTGGGGGGAAGGAGACACCCCCCATTATGTGCGCCTGGCCCAGCTCCCCTCAAGACCCCAGCAGGGGTAGCTGGGGGGAGCATGCAAGGCAAGAGAAGTGGAGATCCCTTCCCCCCTGCCCAGCTGCTCAGGGTGGAGATAGAGCTTTTCTGTCTCCTGTCTGTGACAGCTCTGGGGGTGGGGCTGGGCTGGTATTCACCAATGCAAGCACCAGCCCGACCACACATAGCTGCATGGAATGCAGATAGAATCACTTGAGATTAACCCTTGCTCGTGGTGGCTCTGTTGACAACTTTTCACATAATCTAAGAGTCAGAACATACACCAAGAAACCATCCTTAGCCTAAGAGAATTAAAATTCTCATGGGTAGAAATGGGCTGAACACCAGACTATAAAATAATCAGCACCTATTACACATACAACTCAAGCTGTGAAGCCAAGAATCCAAAGTTCTTGGGTGGTTGGACTAGATGAATATTGAGGTAACTTCCAACCCAATAAATCTATTCTCCCATCCGTAAACATCTAAATGATTCAGGGAGAGACAACACTCAAAGAGAACCTAATTCTGTAGACCAAGGAGTAGAGCATTCCTTTGGGAGAGGGAAGTCCAAGCCATCATGGACTAACAACAGTCAATGCATAAATCCAGAGAGCAGGGGTCAGAACCCAGGACAGCACTTACTCAAAAAATTCTCCACATCAGTGGAATAGAGTCAGGATCTTTCTCACTGGATCCCTTTCTAGCCCCATTAATCTTGTACAGGCAGTCCTCAAGTTATGGCTTTTTGAGTTACGACAAATGGCATTTATGACATCTATAAATTGACACCTTTTTTCAAGGTTCCCATGCCGGTTTCACCTTTACAATGGTTGACACAGCTGCATCCAGCTGGTAAGTCTGTTGTGGTGGGGGAGAGGAAAGGGATGTGGAGGGGCAGATCAATGCCCCGACAGCAAAGGAGGGATTGGGGCTGGGACTAGGACCTGGATTGGGGCAAGCTTTGCCCAGGGAGGGGGTGGGTCGGCTTGTGGTGCTGCATGCTGCCAGTCTGGGAGCTGCTTATGTGGCACCTTGTCTAGCGGCTCTTGCTGCTGCTCCCACCACTGGTCCAGGAGGGCATGGGGCAGGGACATATGCCGTAGGATCTGAGTGGGGTGGATGGGGCCAGGGCTGCACTGGGCTGAGCTCTGGGCAGAATTTGGAAGGCAGAAGGCACTCGGAGTGGGGACTATGACCCCACCACCACCACCACTCACCCAGCCAGAATGGGGCCTGCACAAGACTGAGCCACTGCGCTGCCTCCAAACAAGCAGTGTGCAGCGGCAGGAACCATCCCAGCCTCCCTGCACATCCCAGATTAGCAGCAGCTTCACCCCAGCTGAGCGAGCAGTGACAAGGCACAGAGGAGGCCGTGTGCCACCTAAAAAATTGCTGCAAACCCCCTATAGCTCCCACACCACCACCCACCCAACCCCGATTCAGGGGCACATACCCCACCCCCCATGTCTTGCCACTGCTTGCCCAGCCAGGGAGGTGCAGGGATGCCAGGCCAGGTCCTGTCACTGCACACCACTTGTCCAGAGGCAGCACAGTGGCTCAGTCTTGTGCCAGCCCTGTGCCGGCTGGGCAAGCAATGTGGGGCATAGCCCCTGCTCCCAGAAACTTCCACCTTCTGCCTGGTGCAGCCCCAGCCCTGCCCAGCCCACTCAGATCCTGGGGCACATGCCCCTGCCCCATTCCCTCCTGGACTGGTTATGGGAGCAGCAGTGAGAGCCACCAAACAAGCCTATACACCAGCAGCTCATGGACTGGCGGCGCACAGTGGCACAAGCCACCCCACAACCTCCCTGGGCAGCACCTGCCCCAGTCTGGGTCCCAGCTCCAGCCCCAGCCCCAATCCCTCCCTCACTGTGGGGGCATTGATCTCCCCCCAACCAACCATTCCCCCCACCACAACAGACTTACCAGCTGGATGCAGCTGTGTGGACCGTCATAAAGGAACCAATCCCCCATTTATAACATTGTTCCTATGGGAAAATTGGTTCTGAGTTATGGCATTTCAACTTAAGAGACAAGTTTCAGGAACTAATTGCGTTGTAAGATTTAGGACTGCCTGTATTCTTAATGGACCAGGGGCTTACCTTCAACAGCAGGGTTGGATGGTGTGCTCTGATCCAGGCAGGCTGCCTTATAGCATGGAGGTTAGGGTACTCTAGCAGAAGGGCAAAGATGTAAATTTTAATTCTCTCTATCTAAGAAGTATCTTATCTCAGAAAAGGTAATTGAAGAGGTGATCCTCATTGCTTTTGAAAAAAGATACTTAGGTTCCCAAGGCAGTTAGGTGTTGTTATGCTCAACAGAATCACACTAAACTTCTAAAAAGTCTGGGTAATCCTGAGTCCAAGAACAGCTAAAAACATTATTTGGACAGCCTGGACCTGGAAACACAATATTCAAAGATTGCCTCATATATGTGTACAAAATGATAAGGTTCAGCTGTGTTCTCACCCATTTCTCATGCCAATGACCCACTAAATGCCTCTGGGGGCTCATTAGCCAGAGCAGTTATGTTATACTGCTACGTGGCTGACTTTAAATATATTTCCTATAACTTTGCTGTCAGAAGGAAGGCATTTTTTTTTCCCCAAGGATCCTGTTGCAACCCTTATTTTCTCTGAATGAAGGGTCCAGTTTTGGATCAGTTCCTGCCCATTGAGGCAGAAGGTGGTTTTCTGAACTGGAAGAAATGTGGATAAGAATCATTCTGAAGTCAGACCAAAAAATTATCTTCCTGTTTGTCTAAGCTGTCCATCACTTATCTTTATAGACAGCATATGACAGAAGGCAAAATCTTCTTCATTGTTAGTAAAAGCTGGGGAGTGAAACTCCAAACAAGAGCACCATCCAGGGAACAACTGTAATCTGTACATACAATCAATGTAAGTTTTCCAGTGCTACTCAATATTTTATAGTGACCCTTTAAAAAACTTTTATCCATGTAGTATATAAGAAAGGAAGCATTTCTTGGGATTCAAATGTCCAATCCAAACCATTAATCTTTCAGGGATGATTATAAAATTATGCAACCTAACTTCCTCCTTTGCAAATGTGAACTAATTATTGCACTGCTTTGGAAGTCTTGGAGCCACAATAATTTAGTTAGTTAGTTAGTTATTTGTTTGTTTGTTTGTTTACTTATTTATATAAATGAATTAAGCATCTTGGTGTGATTCTATTTTTGAGCTCCTTGTGTTCTTAGTAATTACTTTCTCATTGCACTTATTGGTACTACATGAAATCAAGTCTTCCATTTACTGCACTGATATGGCCTCTCTGGGTGCGTCCAGATGAGCATGGTCGTGGGGTATGTGGTACCACAAACATGTCTGTAGTGTCACATACCACACAGACTGGTGTTCTCTGCACTGAAAGGGCATGCTACCCGAGCATGTGCTTCTCTGTTTTTTTTCCTGTGGGGGGTTTTTTTTGGCCCCTGGATATCCGGGGGTCAGAAAAAACTGTGGGGAAAAACAAAAAACAGAGCAGTGCATGCTCGGGTAGCATGAGCTGCTGAAAAGCAGAACTGGGCCACCTGGAGCCATGCTGCAGCTGCTGGCCAGGCTCCCCAGCAGGATTGTCACAGCTGCAGCCCCAAGAGGCCTCCAGGACCCCAGGTAAAGCTGCTGGGGCCAGTCCAGAGCTCACCCCAGTCTCCCCTACCACTCCCACAGTAACTTGCCACACATGAAAGTGCTCATGGCACAGGTATTCCCCAGGAAAAAGTAGCTGTGGCACAAGGTACACTACTCCTGGTTGTCCCCAGGAAACCAAAAATCCATACACACCTGGACACACCCTCTGCATCAGTGCAGAATCCAGCTGAAAACAACTGGAGCAAGGATGCAGAACTGGGAACTCAAAAATGGATTCTGAATGTGGAATCTTCATTAGGGCTCCTTCCATATGAGAGTGGATGGCTCTATCTGTTTGGCATATATATTTTAAATTTACATCACAAATATTGCTGTTGGAAAGTAATAAAATTAATAAGACTTTGCCTGAATCCTAAAATTCTTCCTTATTTTTGCACCTATTATTAGTCAATTCTTATTTGTTATAGATGTGTAAAACAGAATAGTCTCATCCAGTTATTTTCTAAAACTGTAGAAGAAAATTAGAGCATGTCATAGAAAGAGTATTGCTGCATCCAGGTGAAATATGGCCATACACTATTTTTTGTTTGCCCCACCCTCCACCCCCTCCCCAGAATTATACAGTAAAATACCATGGACAAAATGATTATGCCAATTTTCCAGAATATCCAAAGTAGGAACATTATGGTGAGAAACATGTTACATATATCAGCATTATAACAAATATTGACTGTGGTTCAGTTAACATGTGGGTTGATAATCTCCATCAAGTGTATATTGTCTAAGATGAAGCCTCTGTTGTGAATAGTTTGTTCTTTTTAGACAATAAATATGGTATACATTTTAAGAAAAAAAATTGTATTGTGTATTGTTTGTTCAAGAGGAAACTCCAGGATCATGACTGCTGAAAAAAAATCACTTGACAAATTCCCATCAGGTACCTCTTCAGCATTTGCAAACATTGAGTTCTGGAAGAATGGTACCTGTATAAAATCATGGAAGTTACTCTCTGGACCTCACCCCACACACACACACACACACACACACACACACACACGCACACACCTTACCACCACCATCACCATGGAAGTAAAGTGAACTTCTGTTACAGTTAGTAGAGGTTAGTTTTAAAAGGCAGTTCTCTCTTATATTCCTAAAAAAAAAATTAATATAAATCTTTTTCATGACCACAGTAGATGGATTCATGATATTTTCACTAGAAAATGTGTAGATCCCCATTTGCAAATAGGAGATTTCATTCCTATTTATCTATGTTAAAAAAAATGGTACCAGTTATATGCCTAAAATGGACACTTAAGAGCCCAAGGGACAATGCAAGGAGTCCCCTACTCCTCTTCTTCCCTTCTCCTGGGCAGCCATCAAAGGGAGGTATGAGTGGCAGGAGAAGAGCTAAAACTATGGAGTTCAATCTTCGTTTGTTGGACACTGGTTTGGCTCAAAGAGCCTGTAAGTTCTAATCTGTACTCATTCTCCCACTTAGGCAGAAACCTCCCCAACAGGCTGCTCTCCCTCCATTTAATTCAACAAATCTTAAAAGTAAGGTGCAGAGGCTCAAGATCAACATGGAATATTGATTTAGTCTCTTGTTGATTTTTCATTGATGATAATGGTCTCCTTTTTTGTGTCATGGCAGGTGACTTTGCTGTAAAGCTCGAGGTCATTACCTATCCTGAATACATGGAGCATATACATAATGTTTCTGAATTCATTCTCTTGGGACTCACCCAGAACCAGGAATTAGAACAAGTGTGTTTTGGTTTGTTTCTATTATTTTATATTGCTACTGTATTAGGAAATCTCACCATCATTGTCACAATTCAAAGAAGCCAGACTCTGAACTCCCCCATGTATTTCTTCCTAAGTTACCTCTCCTTTGTAGATATCTTCTATGCTTCTGTTACAGCCCCCAAACTAATGGCAGATTTACTCGTTGAGAGGAAAACTATCTCCTTCCATGGCTGCATTGCACAGCTGTTCCTAGTCCATCTCCTTGGTTGCACTGAGATCTTCCTCCTCACAATGATGGCCTACGATCGTTACATAGCAATTTGCAAACCTCTCCATTATACTACCATTATGAACAAGCATGTATGTAGCTGGATGGTAGTGGCCTCATGGACAGGGGGCTTTCTTCACTCCATAGTACAGACTCTCCTGACCACCCAGCTTCCCTTCTGTGGACCAAATGTAATAGATCACTTTTTCTGTGATGTGCACCCTTTGCTGCAACTAGCTTGCGCTGATACTTACATCATTGGTATCGTAGTGGTTGCCAATAGTGGAATGCTCTCCCTGCTCTGTTTTGTTGTTCTGATGATATCTTATATTGTAATATTAGTCTCCTTGAGAACTCATACCTCTGAAGGGCGCCTCAAAGCTCTGTCCACTTGTGCCTCCCACATTACAGTAGTGCTTATATTTTTTGGACCTTGTATCTTCTTCTATTTAAGACCTTCCACTACCTTCTCAGAAGATAAGACAGTTGCTGTTTTCTATACCATCTTCACCCCTATGCTGAACCCATTGATATATACACTGAGAAATGAGGATGTGAAGAATGCCATGAGAAAATTATGGAGCATTAAAGTAAATTTCAGAGAGAAATGAAAAAAAAATGTGTAGATCAATGTTAGTTGATCATGACAGTGAATGAGAAGAATAGTGTTCAGCAGAAGTTTTAGGAAAATCTTCATTACCTTATGTCAATTCTTCAGTGCAAATTCTGAGTATTTTTGCCTGAATTCAGGGTTGTATACTTCCGTCTTACAGTTACTTCTGAAATGGTTCGATTTTCATATTATATTTTAGAAACATTGAAAATTAATTATGGACTTTTTAAGTACTTTCTTTTTTGGGAATAGTCATGGTCGAGCATGAAACAGTCACAAAGTGCTGAGAAGATTTTGCTTCCTATTGTAGTTTATTTCATAATTATCCAACAGATTACTCATTTCATCTTTCTTGAAAGCAAAGATTAGTGGTGGCTGCAAGATATGGCTTCTGTGGCAGACAGGACACATACGACATATGTTAGTTGCATTGCCTTATATTAATAAAGGTGCTTAGATGTCAGCCATGTAAGAGAACCTGAGTATAATAGAATTTTCATGTGTTAAAATAATATATATGTATTAATTACATTTAACAATTGCTTTTAAATAAATTCCACAGTACTGTAACAGGGCAAAATTGGATTACAAAATAGAAAATGTGCTTATGTTAAAAAAAAATTACTGGAAGGATCACCATTAGGCATCAGAAGGCATTTTTCCATCCCAAGGAAATGTGGGGGCTGGAATTCCTTGGGATTTTAGAAAACTGATGAGTTGTTACGATTAAAAATATAAATTTGAGGTCTTATTTTAGGTATTGAGGGTTCTTTATTTTTTAGTTTGTTTTTATTTATTTATTTCAGAGACTGAGTTTTTGTTTTAAGGAAGTAACTGCAAAATACTTGTAATCCCCTTTGACATTTGTACTCTTATTATCATGCCAAGAGTACTAACCATTACAGCATCGTTCAACTGTTCATGTTCCTGCTTGCACAACTTCATTACATAGCTACCACAGAAACCTCTTCACTCTGGACCAAACCTAAGTTTAGTAGTTATGGTTACGCAAATATATTCA
>NW_005842683.1:395406-431849 GCF_000455745.1 Alligator sinensis | reverse complement strand
CACACCCCTTTTAGATTCACACTGTTACAAATATTTGTTTATTAAATGAATGGGAGGTTTTTCTTCACCTTCTTAATTATTTCAACTGTGGATTGGTTCAACAGTAAAGCCATGCTTGCTTGCACAAGAGAAATCCTAGTGTCATAAAGTAGCAAAAAACCCTACACTTTTGGGGGTATTTCGAGTTTGGTAGTCTATGTTGATCACATCATCACAAGCATTAGGGCTCACTGCCACACCTTCCAGATTTCCTCCTAAACATTAGAGGTTTATTGAGAAAGGCATCCAAATCTTGCCATGCTCATTCAAAAAAATAATACAATTAGCTAGATACTAAAGGACATTTCCCTGTTTTGTAGTCTTCTAAACTTACAGCACCATGATTTAAAAGACTGGTTACTCCAGAGGATTTATCTAGTTCTTGGGACATTGATCAAGAACCCAAGTCATCATGCTGCATTTTTTTTTATATTGGGCTTGGGAGGTTAGTCATATTTCCTCATAGCAACCTCGTTAGGTTATGGCAAAGCTGCTATTTTCCTATTGCCTATCTCAACAGTCTTAGCTCTGTTGAGAAGAAAGGAATGTGTTATCCATTTTTTTAAGGTGACTGTTTGCCTTTTATTTGCAGCTTAAGAACATAAAGAACATAACTCCCTGGCCCTTCTTTACATTCCACTCTCATTCTCCATTCCATGACCTTTGGTCTGGCTATTCTCTAAGGGCACTTTTACACATGACGATGTTGCCATGTAAATATAATAAAAATCCCCCTTCGTGTGGCTTAATAGCACCATACATTATACAAATGTGAGGTTTGGGTGCTTAAATTATTTTCATCATAACAAACTAAACAGCATCCTGATGTAATTTAGTTTGACACACAACAAATTGCAATGATACAGCCATAAATCTGTCATGTGTACATGGTAATTCACTGAATTGTGTGTAGTGAGCCCCTTTGTCCACTGTGTTGCTACAGTTTTTGTGTAGTGAGCCCCCTTGTCCAACAGCTGTTGCTACAATTTGCAGGTATTTGAAAGTAATTTACAGGTATTTGTGTGTAATGAATGTTTTAACATACTGGGTGTAGCTGGAGAGCCCAACATGGATCAATCTTCTGCTGACCTCTTTTTTTCTTAGTTCATTAAATAAATAGTGCAAAGAAACCACTTTGCATTAGTAATCTCCAGTTTCACTGTACTGACAGCTAGGGTGTGTTGGGGGGTTGATGATTGAGGTGGTTGAACAATGCCAGGCATCCAGAAGCACAGTAGCATCCAGTTAAATTGCATTACCAATTTCCCTAAGTCTACAAGCACCCCCTTTTACATGAGACTCATTCAGTGGCAAAAAATGGGATGCTCAGCAGAACACTGAAATGGCCAAACCCTGAATTCCGGATCAGTTGCCTAATGTGGGTGTCAGGTCCCCATGCCAATTTTCTCAATAGGTCCCATTATCACATCCACTAGGTCCCATGTCTCAATAGGTCCCATTTTCACATCTAGGTGCTAGAAGTAACCAATAAAATTGCACTCCCAATTTCCCCAAGTCTACAAGCATCCCCTTTTTACATGACGTGCATTCATCAGCAAAAAATGGGGCACTCTGCGGAACACTGAAGTTACCAAACCCTGAATTCAGGCTCAGTTGCCTAATGTGGACGTCAGGTTCCTGCAACCTTTTTTTCGATAGGTCCAGTTAGCACATCCAAAGCTAGGCCAGGCATTGAGGCATCTTTGCAACAACAGAGGAGGACATCTCTGGCCCCATTGGAAGTATTCTGCTCTGCACATTTAATACCTCATAGGACTTTCATTGCCCCCCGCCTGCCAAAGTTTGCTAACTGCTCTCCTTTGAGAAACACAGAACTGCAGGTTTGAGTCAAACAGCCTAGAAGCATACACACACTGACCCAGAGGACATCCAGCTACCCACCCCAGTCATGGAGTCCAGGCAACCAAGGAGCTCAGGTCCAGCAAGGAGACCTGAATACCGCCACCCCTCCATTCTCCACCACCATCTCCCCCCCCACCCCATTCTTGTCCCACTTTCCCCTACACCCTTCACCACTCCTGTACTCATTATCATGGTGGTAGATGCTACCACCACTTACTGTGTTTAAGCTTCTGCCACCCACTGTGGTCATGCTCTCCCCCCCACCCTTCCCCACTTCCCTCCATCACACCCCCACCCCCCCAGCCCCTCCATCATCAGCCACAATGTTGGAAACAGGAGCCAGAGCCAGAGATGCTGCCAGTGGTAAGTCTGCCATTGTGGGGGTGGGGTTGGGCATATGGTAAGAGGGGAAAGCATACAACTATAGGTTAGGGTACATTGTAACATTTCAGGCTATCTGCTGTCTCTCTCTTCCAATTGCCTTCCAACTGTGCCTCTCTTGAGGATGGCCAATGCGTTGACCCAGACTCCTGTATGAGGATATTTAGCAACATGAGTGCATAGGTGAAGAAGGTCACCTCTGCTCTGTGGAAGAGGGTTGCCCCTGCTCTGCTGGGACTCCAGTTTTTGAGAGGCAGAAGACTTGGGCAAGGTTATTTTAGATCATACATTTTTTTTATTGCTTTCCAGTTGTGGGGTAGGGGAGTGGGTATTCAGCAGTATTTCAGTTTTACCACTTGTTGGTTTTATTATTTATTTATATTTAAATTAAAGTTTTATTTTTGTAAGTTTGTTTTTTCAATCAATGTATGCAGTGCTTTAGTGATCTGTGGGGCATCTTTTTGTGGGTGGAAACTGCTGTTGGTGGTGAGAGGTCTCCCTCAAGGGGGATGCTGGTGTGATTTTAGTGTGGGGGATGCTTTTGGCCATGGGGGGTGTCCCATGACATCCATAACCAGCATGCCAGAAGATGCACAGAGTGGCTGTGGATTGACAGAGTCTCCCACCCTGGCTTGACCCAGTCTGGCCCCAAAATGACCCAGGTGAACCGTTCAGTCTGGCACCAAAAGTTGTATGACTGGTGGAGCAAGTCTATGTCAACTGTCAGCACTTTGCCCAGGCACTATGGGGTTGGGGCAGCTGTTGAACTTCACTAGACCCCAAAACCTTTTTGACTGTCTGCAGCTTGACTGCTCCCCCTTAATGCCATAAAATCTCTGTCCAACTTTATGTAAAACTAGCAAGTGGGGTTCTGTGAAGCTGATCACAAACCTAAAAGGAGAACTACTTTATGAATAATGGGTAACTACTGACCCATGTGGCCCCTTCACTAGCTTGACTTATCTGGCCCCAAAATAACCTGGGTGAACCCCTTGGTCTGGTGTCAAAAGTTGCAACAGTTGTAGAATATGTCTGCTGTTCAAACTTTTACCAGGCATTACATGGTTGGAGGAAGGGGGTGAACTTTTATTATCCAGGTCACCTCAAGACCTATAGATTGAATGCACAGCTCCCTAGGGTGCACCTTATTGATCTGAGATGTCTGACATTCATGACAGAACTGAGCAGCCAGCAGCACTTAGGTCTAGGTCCACTTGGACCTTCACTGAAGCTAAGAGTCTGGTAGGGGTGGTAGCCCCCGTGGGGGCCATTTGGCCCCTGTTGGGGGGTCTGTAACCCCTGGGGGGGGGCTGTAGCCCCTGTTGTGGGGGGCTGTGTCCCCTGTTGGGGGGCAACAAAACATATAGGTATTTAGAATTCACTTTATTATGATGATAGAGATACTGGTAGATTTCCAAACTACTTTAACACTGTAGATATATCAATAAAACATTGCCCAACTGATCACTGTCTCTCTTTCTCTCTCTCTGTCTGTCTATATATAGTGGTCTTTTGTTTTAATTGTGGAGGAACATGGATTTCAGGGTATTTTATAGAGTGATCTTGGGATTTTTTTATCAGGGATTTTTCAGTGTTCAAATAGGGAACACCAGAATTCCTGCCAGGGAGGCCAGTGGCAGGACCCTGCCTGCTCAGAGCTGGCACCTTGGACCTAGCTGGAGGTGGCCAGGAGGACATGCTTTGACAGTTCAATGCAGGCCACCACACCCAGAACATCTTCCAGGTGATAGCTGCCAAGATCGCGAGCCAGGGGGCACACAAGGCAGGAGTGCTGCACAAGGGCCGCCTCTGCAGCCACAGCCCGCTGGCAGCTGGCCCAGAGGGGCAGATGCCTCATCTGGATCTGGCAGGTGTGCAGCAGGTCACAGCCAAGCAGAAGCCCCCACTGCCAGACTGCTGCAGTGGGTAAAGGGTGCAGGGAACTCTCAGGGCTGTTTCAGCAGTCCAGTTGGCACAAGGGGTAGTATCCCCAGGTACCAATTGGCCGGGCCCCAGAAGCTCCTGAGAGTGAGTAGCCCTGAGCTACTTGCCAGGGCAGCTTTTTATACTGCACAGGTGCTGGCCCCAGGCTCTAGCTGCCCCTGGCTGCAGAACTGGGAGGAGCCAGGCAGGGTTATTTTGCCCCAAGTGGTACAATTTGTTCCACAACAAAGTGCATGTCCAAGCACATGCACTGAGGGAAAAAGCCCTGGCTCAAATTTTCACTGCTTCTATTTGAGCTGCTGCAAGTGCACGTGCTTGCATGCGTGGACACAACCCATGAGGTGAAGCAAGACCTGGTTGCCCTGTGCCTCATCAGTGTATATATATATTTTTGAAGCATCCCAGGACTTGTGACAAGAAAACCTAGTTCTAGCCATGAGTGGGAGATAATTAGCACATGGATCCTTTATTGGGGGGTATCCAGAGTACACAAAAATACTGAGCAGTGCTAAATGGTGGGGTCACCATGGTTTGAAATGCAATTGACTCTGCTTGGGCCCAGTCCAATGAACAATATGGTAAACCATGACCCTTTTGGCTTTGGACTAATATCACGCATAATTTTTATTATATACAAGTAGTCACACAAGTGTTACTTAAAATCATGTTCATAGAGTACTGCGCTAAAACTTACGGCAGTTTCAAGAGAGGTAAAAAAGAAAAAAAATGTCTATTCTAGATAAACAAAGTCTATGGGTACCTGTAGTAACTTACCTATATAGTAAAATGTGCATGCTTATTTCACATTCAGAGTTTTCAATTTTGCCCCTCACTTCCATGTGCTCAGAGACAGCAGAGTTTGACAATAAGCTTGGGGGGATGAGGGCTGCAGGGGGAAAGAAGGTATGGAGCAGAGTGAAAGGGCAAGAGGGCTCTCTGAACTTCCAGATTTATTTTCCTTGCCTTAGCAGTGAAAGGGAGACAAATTTAAAGCAAACCTCAAATAATTGGATTTTATGTTGGAAAATTATGACAAATTCATACATTTTCCATTAGATTGGGGGGTCATCTAATATTCAAGCAAATATGAGAAAAAATATTTTATTCACATGTGCTTGTCTAAGTAGCATGTTTTAATTCTCTAAGGCCCCTGGCACATGTTCTATTAAAGAAACCATGGGATCTAATTTCTGATCCCAACAATTGTGCCTCCTACTATGACACATGAGCATTGCAGGAGGCACAATATTGGCATGAGATCAGATCTCAATTGTACCCTTTCTATTTGCTGATACAAAGGGATCCTGGGATCATGATCATGATCCTAAGCTTGCCCGGCATCAGCATTTTGAAAGCTGGGTGTCCACAACACAGCATAACCTATGGCTGCTCCAGGGCTCAGACTGACAATTGTCTCCCACCCTGGAAAAGCTCTTGAGCTGTCCTGAGGCTGGGGCTGAGAATCAGCTGATTTTAAGACCTTGAGCTGTCTCAGAGTCAGGGCCAGGGCTATTCAAAGGCTTTCCACCAGGGATTTAAATGCCATCTTTGACAGCTTTGACAAAAATGCCATCCCCGAAGCACAGGGGATTAGGGAGATGAAGGGACTTCCTCACTGGGAACTTTAAATTGCACATGTGGGTCTTAAAGTTGAAAAGTGGGGAAGCCCTTTGGCTCCGCACACCAGGAGCCTCTGATCCTCCACAACTGGAAGCCAAATAGCTGCAAGCACTGGGTTTAAAGTTACCAGTGAGGGAAGCATTTTGACTCTCACCTCTGGGACATCATCCCCTATGTGTGGTATTTTGGGTGCAGGTATTAAACACAATGGCAGGGGAAACTCATGGTTTTGCAAGCCAAAAAGACCTCAGGGCAGCCCCAGGCCCAGTTGCAGAACCAGGTCTCCCATGTGGGCTGGTGCTAACAATCAGCTGATTGTTGGCACTGACCCTGGAGTGGTTCTAGATGACACATGTTCATTTTAAGACACTGTACAAACCAGCCATAATAATGCGCTATATTATATGTGAACCATATTTGTGGCTGGTTTGCCATTTTATGGCAGTTTAACTTGAGTACATATGTAAACAACTTTGCCATTTGGTCTGCAATTAACATGTTAATCATAGCATCAATGTAACATCTAAGAGGCTGTAAGTGACATTTTTTGTACTTTCAAGAAGATAGGGATTCCATTTTCCAGATGTACAGCCTGATGTAACAGGGAGCCAATCCCCAGCCTCTGCTATGTGCAGGACTACGGTGACAACTGGGCTTGCTGCCTTTCAGGCTGGAGACCCACACCAAGACTCTGTTCCACCCCCATGGGGAGACTTACCACAGACCAGCAGAGAACCAATCCCTTTCCAGAGACAAGTGAGGGGACTCAGAAACCAACTAAACCTGCATCCCGCTTAGGGGGTTCCATGGCTATGCCCAGCACCATGTCAGGTGGCCTGGAGTGAACCTGGAAGTCCCAGAAGCTCCAGGACTGGAAAATCCCTGGTGCTGTGGAATCACGTGGAGGAGAGAGCTGAAGATGATTGGACCTCACAGAACCAGGTTAGTTCAAAATTTAGAGGGCAAGGACTCACTCTTCCCCAGAGAGGGGACTGAGAGCTCCACCTCCTAGACAGGAGTAATGCATACCTGTGCAGAGGTACAGAGAGTGAGTGAGAGAGAAAAGGAGGTCAGTGGGTCAATTGGGACTGCTGTGCTATATGGGCTGGTGATTGAAGCCTAATTGAGAAGTATATTGGGCTGAAGAAACGCTGGAGTTGAGATTTTGACTACAAGTGCTATCATACTTGTAAATTCCTACAGGGCTAATTCAATTCACAAAATTATTATAGACCTTCCTAAGCACTAGTAGTAAATTGAAGGACCTATCACAGGATTTCCTGTAAACTCTTGTAAGGCTAAGAGGTATCTGTACAATGACCCAGATACAAACATTGCATTGCATAGGCTACAGGGCCTGAAACCTTTAGCGCCATTGCTCAGCAAAGTTGTGAAAAGCTGAGGGCATTAACATCTAATGGAAAGCATGGAGTGGGAAGAAGATTAAAAAAAAAATGAACAAGCAACAACAAAAAAATTCTGATCTTAGCTTTGAAAGTTTTCCACAAAGAGGTGGAGACAGCAACATAGTTTTATGAACTTTTTCCAATAGAGAAACCATGGATGCTTCTGGGAGCTCATTACCTGGGACAGTGATGTGCAACAATTACTTGAATTTCTTTCAATATTTCTGCTTTCTCATGACAGCTAGAAGACGAATGCATTTTCCTAATGACCCTACTGAACTTTAGATTTTGCACAGAGAAGGATGGATGCAGAGTCTTAGATCAGACTCAGTTTTGGCAGAATAATGGCCTAGGAGTCTTTCTGGCCTTTCAAAGGCATCTACTTGAAAAGATATTTTGGTGCTAACTTGAAACAAATCACATTTATAATTTACTAAAATCGTTGTTGCACATCTTGACAGGGCATGAAGGACATCTAGAAACTGGGCCTGCTAAGACTCACATTTGGATGAAATATAACAACTACAGCAACTGTACTGGCCTGAATACTGAATCCTTAGGTAAATTGTCCTTAACATTCTGGAAGTGCTTAATTCAGTACGGACCTGGACACCTTCAGCTATGGAGCAGGCTGCAGGACAGAAGCTGTAAAGAGGCTTCATCTGTGGAATAGGTGGATGAAACCTATCATCATTCAGGTGAGTAATGAGGCTGTGCATATAGTTCATGTATAATATGTTCTGTTATGGCCATGTACTTTACCTTATCATTATGTTCATGTGTAAAAACAAAAAAGAACAAAAAAAGAAACATTTTTAATGGTTCATTTCAGCTTGATTCTATCCATCAACCCATTAATCTGAAGTTAATTGAGCTACAGCCTGGTGGATGACTATAAAATTCTGGTAATTAGCTTGTTCATATATTTCATCTAACAAGTTCCTTTTTTATTGGCCACTCTTACCTTAAGTTTAGTCTTAAAAATTAAAGTATGAGTGCTTAGTCATTAAATGTTGGTCACTATACTGTTTAATATGTATATATTTAATAAATGAAATGGGAATGTTTCACCATAGTGTTTCAGCCTATAGCAAAAGGTGTGATAAATATTAGACTAGCAAATTTAAACATCAGTTTAGCTTGACAAAATTTATACTAGTTTGTATAATGTGAAAGAATTAAGAACAAAAGATCAATGTTCATTTAGAAATTCCTTGGCTTTTTTGGATCATGTCCAAGAACCAAAGGTGTATTATTTCCTTTAGACTTAAGATTTTTATATGTATGCCGGTTGCTTTTTTATGTCAGTTGGGTAATGTAGTAACCATGTATGTAAGTAAAACATTTTTGCTCGTTATAAGCATTCTAGATTTTGTGTTGATAGGTCAAATGCATCTTAGGCAAGAATAGGAACAAATACATATATATTTTTATGAAAGCAGAGGTTACAAGAGATTTGACAACTACTGAGAAGCTCAGTGGAACAGAATTGTAACTTCATGCTGCTCAGAATCTGTCCCGAGCAAGCAGTTGAAATGCAATTAAGGAGACCAAGCCTTCTCTTTATTACATCATTTGGTATATGCACTAATGCATTAAAATCCTTCAAACCTCAGATGTACATATGCTATGATACTTGGTATAGGCCTTAGTCCTTTGAACAATTAAGTTGTCCCTTGGACACCATAAAAAGGAAGAGCCGCTTGCCTAAACCTTATGGCTTTTTCGTACCTTCTTCTACAAATATTTATCCCGTAGATCAGTACAAGGTACTGATATTAGAGCAAACATGAGATGTTCTGTATCATACCGCATAATTACCTATTTATGCAGCCTGGATCTGCAAGTGAAAGACATCATTTTATTTTCTTATAATCTTTGATAAGCCATTCCAACTAACACAAAGAGCTGAACCTTTAACCTATGCTTCAGGCCTATAAGACTTGGGGACAATAAAAGTATGTCATCTGTGTAAAGCCTGTTGTACCCACTTTAACAAGAAATATAAAAATATAGCAATAAACACCTACTGTGGTGGATATAACCTCATCTTTCTATCCTACCCAAACCCTGGCCAACGCTTAGCAATGAAGAAAACTCATATAATCAAATAACATATAACTGAGACCTGTCCTCACAAGTTTCTATTAGAGATGACCTCTCCCAATTTCAAATAAACGGAGACCACAGAATATATTTCCCTTTTCCCTCATTGCAGAAAGAGTATTTCGAAATCTTATGAGAGAAGACAAAAGAGTCATCATTAGAGAAGCAGAAATCCCTAAAAATTGGTTGTTCCGCTGCATAAAAAATAAATCTCAGCTTTAGTTGTATGTGTACCAATTTAAAAAGCAAATCTAGGAGGATGAACAGCTGATAATTGCCGGGGTATTTTTTTTCTTATTTTTGAAAATGGAAGTATATTTCTTCAAAATTAGTATAAGCTCATAACTCTTATCTTTAGAGGAATGGAAATATAATTCCATCATTTCAAGTTTACAAGATAATATGTGTGGTGTGAAGTGTACCAGTGATTTCCAGTGGTCTGGTAGTAATTTAACAGGTCTTGCAGAAAGGATGATGGTTTCTTGTGTAGATGGAGTAACACAAAACAGCCAAAGTGTATTAATGAATATGCTTCAAACTGTTGAGTCAGTCAAGTGGTCAATAAAGTATGTCAAAGCTTTTCCAACAAATCTTTTTCTCAAATGAATGGCTTCAGGCTTGATATATATTTTCAATCATGTTTGTCAGAAATTATAATGGTGGGGCAAGGGGTTAAATAATTGAACCCCCCCCCCCCGCCCCCCAATTATCTTGTGGTGTTCTTGGTTTCTGAATTTGGATGAATATTCAAAGAAATTAAAAGATGGTGAGTGCAGGGGATGGAACAGGGGGAGCTTTTTTTGGAGGCGGAGGGAGGTTTGATCCACTAATTTTGATTGAAGAACATTTGACTTACTTTATAGTTACATTGAAGCTAGTCAGTGGGGTGAACCTGAATCTCAGAGATAAGAAACCTTTCCTGAGGTGTATTCAGAAGGGATTCACAAACCTAGCATAGAATGGCACATTAAAATGAATCTGAAATTCCTCTTAATGTTTGAAATGATGGTCTCCTAGCTACATAAGTAGCTCTTAGGCACCTAAAGTTGAAATATTTAGATTTGGTGTAAAGTTTCCATGGTAGTGATAGGCTATCACAAGGAGGACCACAAAAGATGGGGAAGAAGGTAAGGGGTTGGATCAGGTCCCTATAAGATGGGGCTTCCTTCCTGGGGCAAGGGCAGTAGTTCCCCCAAAAGTGCCTTCTCTCACTGCTCCCACCTCTCAGACACCCTGGAAAGAACACTCAGCACCCCCCAGACCTCAATCCCAAATCCCAAGTTATGAAAACATGAGACCTTCTTTAATATACATCCTCTTTATTTCATTTTAATTATTTTCTTTTTTTTACTGTTTTATCCTTCAGTGGCTGATTTCCTTCATTTCCTTCCTCCCTTCCCCTACCCCATTTCCTTTCTACCTCCCATTTCTTTACCCAACCCCATCACATTAACTCTCTGCCTCCCAGCTTCATGTTACTGCCCACCACAACTCACTACTCACACAGCTCCACCTAGACCAAAGATAGAAGCCTGTCCTGTCTCACCAGCTCTATAGTGGCACCTCACAGCTATGCAGGTAGGTGACAGTCAAAGAAAGTTTTCAGTCTTAAGATGTGATTGCTCCAAATCTGAGCTAGCACTAACACTGATCAATATTGGAACTGTTCAAAGTGCAATGTGCAAAAAGGCCCTTAGACCAGGAACTATCACATACTCACATTACCCTGATAGGCTCCTCAGCATTTTGTTTATTGATTTAACACTTTTCCCCATTTTTTTACAATTCTAATCTCATTTCCTTAATGGAAAACTAATTTTATAACTGGTCTTGATTTATTACATTCATGACATTACAGAAAGAGTCCTGAAGTATCCTATGTGCACACAGAAAATTTGTGGATGACACTGAGTTTGATGGAATTATAGACTCTGGAGGGTAGGGCTAATATTCAATATGATCATGATATGGGAAATTATTAGAGGCCTGATAAATATGAATTATGAAAAAGGCTGAAAGAACTAAGATTATTTAGTCTAAAGAAGAGAAACCTGAGGGGGGCAGGATTTGGTAACAGTCTTGAAATACGAGAAGGATGGTTATAAAGAGGAGGGAAATAGACTATTTTTTGATGTTTTAGGGTACTGGACTAAGAGCATCCACCTCAAATTGCAGCAGATAAAATGACAGTTGGATATTAGGAAGAACTGTCTCACTATGAGGGTTGGAGATATTAATAGCTTTCAAAGCTTCTGACAAAGTTGTGTGGAGTTCATGAATGACGCATGCACCCAGTGGCTGGGGGCACAGTGGTGGTGGGAGTGCAGTGATGGTGGGAGCATGGTGGCGGTAAGTGGGAGCTCTCACAGGTGCCACCAGTGCTGTCATCAGTGGGAGGTGGCCAGCAGGATCACAGACCGCCCACAGATACCACCAGCGGCCTTTTTGTATGGGGTGCACTGCCATGCTCAGGGGGTGCACCTGTGTGCACCCCTACATGTCGCCCCTGGTGGAGTTGCAGATAGTTTGGAGGGTAGGGTTAGGATCCAGAATAACCTGGATAGACTGGAGAAATAGTCTGCTATCAACCAGATGACAGTCACAAGAATACAAGGGCAAGTGCAAATTCCTTCACTTGGGACAAAACAATTACATGTACAAATACAGATTGGCTAGGCTGAACTACTTGAGAGAATGACCTGGGTGTTACAGTACATCATAGGCTGAATATGAGCCAACAGTGTGCTCTTACTGCAAAAAAGCCAACAGCATCCTGGGTTGTATTAACAGGTGTGTCACTTGCAAATCAAGGGAAGTTTTTTTTTTTTCCTGCCCTGTTCAGTACTGGTAAGACCTCACCTGGAGCACTATGTCTAGTTTTGGACCTCATGCTTCACAAAAGATGTGGGCAGATTACAGAATCTAGCTGAGAGCAACAAAAATTATTAGAGGCCTGAGAAGTAAGACTGGTGAGAAAAGGCTGTCAGAGCTACTGCTATTTAGTCTTGAGAAGAAAAGAATGAGGGGGTGGGATTTGAGAACAGTCTTCAAACCCTGAAGGACAAGTATGGAAAGGATAGAGAAGGGCTTTTCTTTAAGGCCATAGGGAACAGGATTAGGAGCAGTGCTTTCAAGCTGCAGCAGAGAATATTTAGGCTGGAGGTTGGAGGAACTTTCTGGTGATAAGTGTGATCAACTACTGGACTAACTGAGTAGTGCCAAGCACAGATGAGGTGGACATTTCTGCTAAAATTCAATATTTTTATGATTCAGCCTTCTTTTTGAGTGTGAAGAATATGGCAAATCCTGAAAAATCTAACATGATTGATTTCCTTAGTAGGTAATATTTATGTACATTTTTAATTTAAGCTGAACATTAAACTTTGTTTTTCCTATGGCATTTACCTTGCTAGTATTATCACTATTCACCAGTATCATTGAGCATTTATGTTCTTATTTTGTTTTTGGCAGGTGAATATTCTTTGTGCTCTCTGTCTTCACCTATTGTGGATTTATGGAGCATGTACATAATGTGTCTGAATTCATTCTTTTGGGACTCTCTCAGGATCAGGAGTTAGAGAAAGTCTTTTTTGTGTTATTTCTGTTCTTCTATATACTCATTGTGTTTGGAAATCTCCTTATTATTGTCACTATAAAGAACAGTCAGAATCTGAACTCTCCCATGTATTTTTTTCTGGTTTATTTGTCCTTTTTAGACCTCTCCTACTCTTCTGTAACAGCCCCAAAGCTGATTGCAGATATGCTTGTGAAGAGGAAAGTCATCTCCTTCAGTGGCTGCATGGCACAGCTCTTCTTAATGCATTTCCTTAGCTGCACTGAGGTATTCATACTCACAGTGATGGCCTATGATCGTTACATTGCAATCTGTAAACCTCTCCATTACACTACCATTATGAGCAAGCATGTGTGCAACCGGATGGTGGTGGCATCATGGGTGGGGGGATTTATTCATTCTATCACACAAACTCTTCTTACATTCCAGCTCCCCTTCTGTGGGCCTAATGTGATCGACCATTATTTCTGTGATGTTTACCCTTTGCTGAAGCTGGCTTGCACTGATGTTCACATTGTTGGCATATTAGTTGTTGCCAATAGTGGGATGATTTCTATTGTCTGTTTTTTTGTCCTATTTGTATCTTATGTTGTCATTTTAGTTTCCCTGAGAACTCACTCTTCAGAAGGGCGTATTAAAGCCCTTTCCACCTGTGCCTCACATATCGTTGTAGTTGTTCTATTTTTTGGGCCATGTATGTTCATCTACCTACGCCCTTCCATCACCTTCTCAGAGGATAAGATGGTCTCTGTTTTCTATACAATTATTGTTCCCATGCTGAATCCATTGATCTACACCCTGAGAAATGAGGAGGTGAAAAGTGCCATGAAAAAACTATGGAGCAGAAAACTGAGTTTGGATAGGAAACAAAAAATATCATGGGTAGAATGATGCTTCTACAAACTGGTAGAGAACCAATAATAATACTTTGCAGAGGTTTCTGGAGACATAATACCTCCTTATAGAATTTATGGAGAAATTCTAAATGGTTTCCTTGCATTCCACTTTTATGTCTCTATTTTCATATGTATACTTACAGTATTCAATGTCAAATGTAGAATGTATTTTTTTTTAATTCTCCTTTAGATTTTACAGCTAACATCTATGCAATGGTGAAGTCAATGTTAATGATAAATGTGGCCCTTGTTACAATGTTGTATTGTTCTCTAATAAATATAGCCAGACAACCAGGTTAAAAGTTTGGCTCTCTGGGAGTGTGGGTAAGGCACTTCTGGTCTGTGAACCTATATTCAGCTTTTGCCAATATCATTTGCCAGGTCTTTAGAGAAGGCAGTATTTCATACTATGGGTTAAATAGCCCCCATCACACTAGGGCCTACTCTCAGGAAGATTGATAGACAATGCATGACAATAACTATTGTACCTATTAGTAGATTTTATGTTTTTGTCACATACATTTAGGCATGTGCATACCATAACACTGTAAAAACAAAATTGTGCAATTTTTTGTAAGTTTGCATGCAGTGTTTTTGTTATGTTTCTTTTCCAAAACTTAAAAGTATAAGTGAGGAGGAAGCCAGGCTTACTGCAAATTATGTGCAAGAGGTAGAGTACCATATGACCCAGGTTTTCATTTATGTACAGAACAATTTATGCCATATCAGTGCAGCACATTTTAGACAAGCTACCCACAAATGGATTTTTAACACTGGGTGTTGTTGCAAAATAAGTGGTATACAGTGGATGATGACATGTCACTCTACTCAACTGGAAAGACTTGAACAGTAATGACAGAAGGTTAAGGCGTCCAGTGCATGACCTGTAACAAGCAATTCTACACAAGTTTGAAACACCAAAAAACTTATTTCAGCTACAGAAAATTGTGTGTCCTCAGCTTCCCATCCAGGTAATGAAATGGTGTTCCTTATCCTCACATAGAAGCTGAATTAAATATGGCACACCTCTATACCAACAACCTATTGCATTTTTTTCACCCTCTAAATGAGCATAAGTATTTCAAAGTCCCAGAATTTCCCATAATAGACCCTATCCATAGACATGAGAAACCAAAACCCACCTAAACTGCATTTTCCATAAGGTATATACCAGGAAGATTCCCTAAAATGAGAAACCCCATTCCAAATCCATGTATTATTCTCTCTCACACATTGGAATATTATCCCCCTCTAATGTGAGAAATAGAAGCCATCCAAAAGTAGGGCTCTGTGAGTAATTGGTTACTAATGCCTTACATTCGCTGAGTACTTTTCATTTTAGGTAAGTCTTACAATTAATGCACATGTGAACTGAGTATGTGTAGTGTGCTACACACTGGCTAGCTATGTATGTGGCTGCACATATGTGCAGCTGCACATAGGTCATGGAAAAAAGAACAGGAGAGGGGAAGAGATTCTTCTTATCATTTAGGCTCAGCAACCAAGCAGTTAGGACACTAGTCCAACGTCACAGATTCCCACAAGGGAACACTTGCTTGGGACGTCCAGTGTCTCTGAGTACCCCATGAAGCCAGTCCAGGGGTAGTTTCTAGGGAGGATGAAACACGGCTCCTTGGACTCCAAAATCCAACTTTTGGGCCCTGACCTCCCTGATTATCTCTGACCACTCTGGTATGCCTACACATGTAATTAATATGACTGAATTTGGCTGGAGTAAACTAATTGGGAAATTTGAAAAATGAATTGACAAATTGACCTGGAGTAAACTAATCCTGACTTCATCCTCTCCTCATACGTTTCAGCACAGTAATTTACTCCATTATCAGGTAGTAACTGTGTCTGACAGGGCTATTCTACACCGAAGTAAACTAATCTACTGCAGCCTAATTGGGGTGAACATGTAGACAGTGACTCTTTACTACATAGTAAATTACTCCACTGACCAGTAAGCTACATGTGTAGCTGGCCCTCAAGGATACCTTCTGACTCAGCTCCTAGAGAACAGGATGGGGTGGAAGGCACCTGATGTCACAAGCAGCATAGAAGGACACTCTTTTTAAAGCAAATGAACTTTCACTGGTCCAGTGAAATAAACTATTCAGAGTACTTCTTCTCTGAACCCTCAGCAATCTGTCAAGAAACATAGCATTAGCTGTTTTCTTTTAAGCTTCTCAGGCTCCTCTTGTCTAGTTACTCTTTCTTCTCCTTTGCCCACCTACCCATAGTTGTCTTTGGGCTGCTCCCATTTCAGGACCTTCTCCCAAAAGTGCTGTCCTCCTCTGAAATTCCTTCCTAATTCCAGAAACACCAGGATGCCTTTTTATCGTACCTGCAAATACCTCCTCCTTCTAGATGCCAAAAGTGGACAACTTCAGAAGGAACCCTGGAGTGTGCATTGGTTATCATCTAACCAGTAGTCTGGTGGTTAAAAGATTTGGCTGGGAAATCAGAGAGCTGCACAATGAAACCTCCTTTGCATGAGGGAAGACAGTGGAATAGATTACTGTATCATTACTCAATAATCATAGAATTTATACCAGAGCTTGATAGAATTCAAGAATCCAACTCCTATATTTTTTGCACCTAAGTGCCTTTTACAGGCACACAAGTAATGTTTTGGGGAATTACGCAAGTTTTCAATTCTATTGCCAACAGCATAGTTAAGCTTGCCCTGTGCAACCCTTCAGAGAATATAGAGAAGGATCCAATGTAACTCCAAGGTGGAAGAGAAAAATCATGATTAAAGACTGTTTGACATGGGAGAAAAAAGGAAGAGGAAGGATGTGACCTTTCTGCCTTTTGTCCCAATAGCTTAATTATTAAGACACTTACCAAGGGAGTAGGAGACCCAGCTTCTAATTCCCTATCCATCCAAAAATCCAGTGGTGTTTTAAACTGCTGTATTAACTTTAACATATCAGTGCTTGATGGATAGGGAAGATATTTGAAGGCAGAGGGGAAGCAGAGAAGTGGCTATTCTGTATATCAGTTTAATATTTCTTGGATAAAGTAAATAAACTGCAGTAGATAACTTCTGCCTAGTTGGAAGGAAGGATAAGGACCAGGACCTTTTCCATGGCAGCACCACTTTATCTAAGCAACACTCCTTTTCCCTTGCTCTCTTCCAGTCTGCACATACCTCCCTCTCTTGACCGTGCAGTGGATGTTTCATAAGCTGGATGAATGTCCTAACTACTGGGATTCAGGAGCCCCATCACTATCCATTCCTCATTCCTGGTTTAGTCAAATAGGGCGCATCCACATGAGCCCGTGCATGCCTTGTGCAGCATCTCAAATCCCTTTGAGATGCTGCAAGAAGCACATGCAGGGGAAAAAAAATGTTCCCCATGCTGCAAATTGTCAGTGCCAGAGCATCAGTGGCACTGATTTTCAGTAACCAGCCAGAGCATCTCTAGCACGCTGCCTGCTTGTGTGGGGCAAGCAGCGATGCAGACTGCAGGAACCTGGACCCAGCTTCATGGCAGGTAAGTAGTGGGTTGGGGAGGCTGGAGAGGGGAGGGATCATGGGAGGGCTCCGCCTTGCCCCTGCCCCCATTTGTTTCCCCCTCCTCCATTCATTCCCTGCACCCCTGTTTGTTCCACCAACTCCCCATTAGTGTCCCCAACTCCCCTCTCATTCCCACTGCCCCCCAATAATTCCCCCCATCCCAGTTTGTTCCCCCAACTCCCCATTTTTAGCTCCTGCCCCCTGAGGCTGGAGACAAGCAGAGGAATGACTCCAGGTCATCTCCAGGGACTTGTCTCTAGCTCCCTGCTCATTCCCCTCCTTGCCACTCATTTTCCCTGCTCTCCCCTGCTCTCCCCTCATTTCCCCTGCTCTCCCCTTGTTTTCCCTACTCACCCCAGCTTCCCAGTTGCTTCCCACCACCCCGGCCTTCCACCCCCTGGCCTTCCCCCCACACATGGCCTGAGCTTACCAGCAGCGGCAACAGTGATCGGGGCCACTTGGAGCCTTGTGACAAGAGCCCCCACACATGGCAGGGGACAGCAAGGCTTGGCAGGGGGCGATGCACCACCACACTCTATCTGGCAGCTCCAGCTGTCACCCAGGCTAGTGCCACTCAACTCCAGAGGCCCCCAGCTGCCAGACAGTAAGAAGCACCCTGCCAAACTGGGCTGCACTCACATGAGATGCAGCACTAGCAGTGCATGCTAGGCAGCCAGGGCCAATCCCCGCTGCTGCCCACTGCCCCGTGCTGTGTGGGGGGGCTTTGCCATGAGGCCCCGGTGGCCCCAATGGCCCCGGTGGCTGCAGCTGGTGAGTGTGGAGATGCTGGGGCTAGGTGGGGCAGTGATCAGGGGCTGTGACCAGGTGGGGAAATGATTGGGGGGCTGGGGGAGTGAGTGGAGCCTGGGGCCAGGTAGTGGGCATGTGGGTCATGGTGGGGAGGGGGTGATAACCCCTGTGGGGGGGCATGTGGCACCTTTTGGGGGGCTTTTGACTCCTGATGAAGGACTTTGGGCCCTGTTGGAGGGTCTGTAGCCCCTGTCGGGGGGTTGTGTCTCCTGTTGGGGTACTTTGGCCTCTGTTGAGATGCTGTGGCACTGTGGGGGAAGCAGTCCATGAGCTGTGCAGAGGGGCTGGGTCCTGTGGCGAGAAGGGACCCACCCATCCTGAACAGCCCCCATATGCCCTCCCTACACCCACAGTCTCCCCCCCAAAATCCACCCACAAACCCCACACCACCAAGCCACCCCCACAAACCCCTCAAACACCTACCTGGCCCTGTGGGTCAGAAGTGAAGGGACTCAGGTGGGGGACAGGCTGTGGGTTGAGAGTGAGAGAAGGAGCCATTGGTGTGGAACATGTGAGTAACTAACCAGACAGAGAGATGGGGATCTCTCTGGAAACTCACTGACTCCATGAACTGCCTTACTCCAGAGGAAAGTCCAGTCAGCCTCTGGATGATATTTGTGGGTAACTTAACTGAATCCTGCCTAGATATATAGTTTACTGTGCTATAGATGTGTGCTCAATGGCTACTTATCCACACTGTTTGCTCTAGAGCTGTTCTTTAATTTTTCTCTAACCTGTACCCTTCCCCAAGTCTTCCCTCTTTAACCAATACAGTTCTCTACTGTTCACAGAATGGTGGCCTGTCTGGGAGAGGGACTGGGTTATGCCATGGTGCCCTCTTCGTCCAGCTGACTAAGGGAGGCTACTTTTTAGTGCTTCAGGTAAAAGAAGCACCCCAAGTTTTTGCAGCAGGTTAAGCACCCTCTAAGTTTACTAGGCCTGTGTACACCAGGGGGAACAGGGCCAAAAACAGACCAGATCCCCTCAGTGGTGGCATCAGTACCCCCAGGCTTGTGGGTGTGCTCCGGGAAGGGGGCTGGCCACACATGAGGCACTCCAGGGAGGCACTCAGAGCCTGATAGGTGGTTGGGTGCAGTGAGGTGAGTGGCTCAGAGCAGAAGCACCCCCTACTAGCCCACCACAGTCCCTATGTGGGTCTGGTAGGTGTTCAGCCTTGGGACAACATGCTGTTGCAGGTGGCAGCAAGTCACAGCCAGGCAGAAGCCCCCACTGCCAGACTGCTGCATTGGGTAGAGGGAGCAGGGAACTCTCAGGGCTGCTTCAGCAGTTCAGCTGGCAGCAGGGTTAGTGTCCCCAGGTACCAATTGCTGGGTCCCAGAAGCTCCTGTCTATTTGTATCTTTCATATTAATGTGGGCCTTAAGGCCCACCCAGCTAATTAATAGCCCCTTTGTAGGGCCAAAGGATGAAAGATACAACTATTTCCATTGGACAACAAAAGCAAAAACAGCATAAGAGTGTGGTGGGGGTCAAAAGGTCAAAATGTGAAAATAAGTTCGCTGGAGGGGGACACAGAGCAGAGCCCCCTGGGCCACACCCACCAGTTCTCAAAGGCATCCAAGCAGCTGGTGTACACTGCTCACTGGTGCTCTGCCTGGAAACATGCTAGTACAAGTGGTAGAAAAGTGGCCACACAGTCTCCAGGCACCTTCCTGGCCAGAGACTCCTTCATGGGCAAGACACCAGCCCCATGACAAACTCCACTGGGCTGGAGGACACAGCAGGGTGGGGACAGCCACTGTGCAGGACCTGATCAACAACAGCAAGAGCATTGGGAGGTAAGGCAGATTTCACCTCTTGGAACAGACAGCAGATTGGATGTGTCGTGGGTAAACCTATGCACCAGCACAGCACAGTGGGGTCCACCCACTCCTGCCTATTGTAGTACAGGAGGTCTCTGATATGGGTGACGCAAGCCAGGATCAACCTCTGTTGCAACTGGGGCTCCTCTGCTGTCAGCACCTCCAGGGGGTTCCAGAGAAGGGGCTCAATGCAGGTTGGAGCCCTGGGCAAGTGTCACAGGGGACCTGGAGGTGGAGACCAGCCCTTACAGGATTTCAGGGGGCACAGGCAGTGTGTGTAAGTGGTGCCATAGCGTAGACAGGACCAGCTGGTTCAGCACCAGCACTCTCCCACGCAGGGAAAGACACCTCAGGAGCCCTGCCCATGCCTGGAGCTGCTCCACCATCCTTGCCTCCAGCTGGTGTCAGTTTTCCAGCAGGGATGGGTCTGTGGGGGACAGGTAGACCCCCAAGTAAAGCAGTGAGCCCACACTCCAGAGGATCCCACAGAGGACAGGTGGGAGTGAGCCCACTTGCCACCCATCACCCACCATCAGGCCAAAGCTCTTAACCCAGTTGACCCAGGCAGAGGAGGCTGCCGAGTACAATGCCTGGCAGGCCTCCACCTGTACCAGGTCACCTGAGTCCTGGACCATGAGGAGTACATTGTGAGCATATGCTGACAGAACTAGCTGCACTGCCAACTCCTGGAACATCAACCCCGCCACCAATCTCCACAGGAGGATGAGAAAGGGCTCCAGGGCCTGACCTGGCCTGACCATGGGCAGCCTTGACACACCCCTCTCCTGAACAGGATTGGCTCCATCTGGGTCAAGTTGATCTTGACCAACACTCTGCAGAGGTGCACAGCACCTGCAGAGTCTACACAAGGTGGGGATGCAAGCCAAAGGCTCACAGTATGCCTATGAGATACACATAATCCACTCTATCAAATGCCTTTTCCTGGTCCAGGGATAGGAGGGTGAAAGACAGGCCCCCTCATCACGCTAGCTGCAGGAGGTCCCAAACCAGGTACAGGTTATCGAAAATGGAACATCCAGGCACCATGTACGTCTGGTTGGGATGGATCATGTCCATCAGTACAGACCACAGGCATAGTGAGACAGCCTTCGCTACCACCTTGTAGTCCGTGCAGAGGAGGGACATGGGAAGCCAGTTCCTCAGGTCATGGGGATCCCCTTTATAATGCTGTGGCCAGAACAGGGAAGATTTTTATACTGCTGGGCTCAGAGCAGGTGCTGGCCACAGGCTCTAGCTGCCCCTGACTGCAGATCACTAAGGATCCAGGCAGGGCTATTTTGCCCCAAGTGGCACAATTTGCCCCACACTATTGTGAAGCTACATTTGAACTTGTTAATGACAGCATTTGACAGCTATTGTGAGCCCACCTGCCACCCATCACCAGGCCAAAGCTCTTGACCCAGTTGACCCAGGCAGAGGAGGTCACCAAGTACAATGCCTGGCAGGCCTCCACCCACACCAGGTTGCCCAAGTCCTGGACCATGAGGAGTATGTCATAGGCATATGCTGACAAGACCAGCTGCACTGCTGGCTCCTGCAGCATCAACCCTGCCACCCGCTTCCACAGGAGAATGAGTGAAGGCAGGGGGTTCAGTGCGGTGACAGGCACGCCAGACATCCACCAGGGACTAGTCCATCAGGATCTCCCTGAGGATGCCCACGGTGGCCTGGTTTCTCGCGCACACATCTAGGGTGACGTTAAAGTCCCCGCCAAAGACCAGGCACTCACAAGGGTTGAGGGTGCCAATGTATGTGGCCACCTCATGGAGGAAATCTGCCAGCTCTGGGTCCTTCACAGGGGCATACACATTCAGAAGGTTCAGGACCAGCCCCCGCACCTGGACCCGGAGGTGAAACAGGCAGTCCGGCACCACCTCAATGTCCTGGAGAACTTCCAGCTGCAGGCCTGGGGAAAACAGGGTGGCCACCCCAGATGAGGTGGATGATAGGTGACTAAAGAAGACCCTGCCACCCCACTCCAGCTGCCAATTTGGATCATCAGCTGCAGTTGTCAGGGTCTCCTGCAATAATACCTTGGGGTACCCCCCCTTCCTGAAGGAATGAGAGCACCCGGCACCTCTGGAGACCCTTCCTGCAGTCATGGACATTGAGGTTCATGATCTTAAGTGACCTCATGGCTGGGGGTGTGGAGTAGATGGGTCAGCAGGGGCCTCGCACATCTCAATGCCCGGTGTGGGGCCCACTGGTTCACATAGCACCCTCCCATATGCATAGAGAGTATCTATGAAACTGTGGGCCCACCTATAGATCTGGGTGTTGCAGCTTTTGGGCCCCTTGCTTTCCCCCACCAGCACCCTCACAGTGGTGAGGACGCTGTCAAAATCTCCCTAGTGGTCCAAGGCTAGCTGTACCTTGCTGGTGGACCAGTGCATGTAGTCGCGGTCAGGAAATGCAAGTAGCTCATCCCAGGGGACCAATGGGACTGAGAGGTCTGCAGGCTCCCTGGAGCCTGCTGGTTCTCAGGCATCCTCCTAGTCCTGGAGTTCAGAGGTCTCCTTTGGCTCCTTCTGCTAAGACCCTGGACTCTGGCTGGGATTTGGAGAGCTCTGTAGCCCCCTGGGACAGGGGTGGGGGTAGAGCTCCTTCACAGAATGGTGAGGTAGAGCTGGAGCTCTGTGGGGGTCTGTGCAGGGTCCCCGACGAGATTGGCCTGTTGATTAGGAGACCCCACTGCGACCCCCTCTGGTGCAGGACTATGGGGCAGGCTATGTGGCAGAAGGCCACTTCTGTTTCTCCCCAAAAACTCTGCTCTGTGACAATTTGGTTAAGATGGGCCCTACAGAGGGTACACACCTCATCCTATCTCTTTAGGTAACCTGAACTGAATACATTCCCGAGGGAATGGGGAAACCTGCTCCCTCTGCCTACATGACTGGCATCACATACCTGGGCGAGGTGCTTGGGCTACCTGCCAGTCTGCCCAGCAACTAGTGATGCATTTCAAATTGGTTGGCTGACAGCCAACAGGTGCTGTCCTCCATTGGGTAACTGAGGTCATAAGGGCTATATAAATCAAGGACTGCCCAGGAGGAAGGAGCAGCAGCCATGAGGAAGACTCAGAGAGAGAAGAGCTGGACCATCTGAAGCTTGCTCTCTCTCTCAAAACTCATGATCAAGGACCTGCCTGCCTCTGGAGGCAATCTTCCCCTGCCTCTGGATGATACTTGTGAGTAAGCTACCTGAGATCTAACTAGATATATAGCTTGCAGTAACTCAGATGCGAGATCAAAGGCTACCCCAGCCACAGGAGTTTGCTCTATGGGATTTCTCTGATATTGCTCTACCCTGTACCCTATTACAATCCTACCCCTTGTAAACAATAAAGTTCTCTTTTGTACCTAGCATGGGGTACTTATTGGGAGTGGGTCTAGATTATGCCTTGGAGTCCCCTTGGTTCAGCTGACTAAGGGAGACCACTACTCATGCTTCTGACTGAGAGAAGCATCCCAAGTTCTTGAAGCAAATCAAGTAGCCTTGAGAACTACTAGGGCTGTGTTTCCCAGGGTGTGCGGAGCCAGAATCAAGCTCATCCTTGGGTGGTGGCACTGTTACCCCCAGGCTAGCGGGTTAGCTCCAGGAAGGGGGTCGGCCAGACATGAGACGCCCCCAGGGAGGCACTCAGAAGATGATCGGGCACAGTGAGGTGGGTGGTTCAATGCAGGAGCACTCCCTACTGGCCTGCCACAGGCTGCAAGTGAGGTTTTCCTGGGAGGAGGAGGGAAGAGACCCACCAGGCACCGGGGTGGCTCTGGCATCTGCCTCGGGGTGCTGTGATAGGGGACCTCCTTCCTCAGAACTCATCGGGGTGAGCCCCAGGGCCTCTGTATCCCCTAGATCAGAGGGAGGAGGCTCTGCCATGAGGCCTTCCTTTGGGCAGGCCTCAGCCTCAGCACCCATGGCTTCAGGGGATAGGCCTTGGTCAGCAGAATGAAGGGCTTCCCCCGTGGGCTCCTGTTCAGGACTATCCAACAGCTCCAAAACCTCCTTCATGAGGAATCACCCATTTGATCATTCCCAAGGCTGGGGTGTCAGGCCTCTGGATGCTGGGCCATTCCTTCCCCACATGTGGTGGTCTTAGGATGGGCAGAGGAGTCCTCCATGTCAGAGGGCTCCAGCTGTCACTGGGCCTTCCTCTTGCCTTTAGACCCGGAGGGGACCTGCACCCACTCAGCCATGGGGTGGTCCTCAGGTGGACAGGCTCAAGCAAGAAATGGTGAGGGTTGGGGGGGCATCCACGATGGGGGTATGACTAGGGGCAGGGGGGCCCTGCTCCCTCTCTCCCCCCTGGTTGCTGGTGTGCTCCCTGGGACTCCACTAGACTTGGTTGGGGGGTGGGGTCCCTTGAGCTCACGGGTGGGCTCGTAGTTGTGGTGCCAATGGGGCTTTAAGGGGGTGGGGCACTGGTGGTAGAGGCACCCCTTTTTCCAGTGGGACCTGCAGATGCCCTCCCCACCTGGCCCATGGGACACTCATGATGCGAGTGCCCTGGGGCACAGCACTGGAAGCACCACAGGTCCTCCAGTCTATAGAAAATCCTCACCAGAGCCCCTGATAAGGAATTACCAGGCAGCCTTCAGCCATGCTTCTGCCACCAGCTGGATCATGACCTGGTGATGGAAAGAGCACACATGGCGGAGGCCAGGGTTTCAGCACCCCAGTGAGAGGGCCACCACTGGGAAGATAACTCTCCCCAGGGTTTGGACTTAGGGAAGCAAGGCCCAATTGGGGATATAGGGAGGGATGGAGCTGAAGACAACCCTGGTCCCCAGCTCTTCTTGGGGCTCAAGGGGGACATACTTGCCCTCCACCATGAGCCCCCTCTACACCGCCTTTTGTGCAGCGGCCTCTGAGGCAAGGAAAAAGACCCCCTTGCCATGAAAGCTGGAGGCCACCATGATCTTGGGAGCCCGCACTACCCATGCCAGGGCTTGCACCCTGGTCTCAAAGTGCAGGTTCTCCCACTTGGGCAGTTGGCACTTCACCCCATGCCTGCAGGTGAGTGCCGGAAAAGGGGCCCCACTGCCACAGCTGGAAAGGCTGGTGGTGGAGGGTCCAGGCCCCCCAGCTCTGGGTCTCTCCACAGCTGCCTGTGCATAGCTGCAGTTCCCCCCCCCCCCACAGGGGGCCATGTTGGTGGGGCCTGAGCTAGGGCCAGGGACAAACTGAGTGGGTGTGCCGGCTGCTGTAGTGCACCTGGTCCCCTCAGGTGCTGGTGGTCTAGGCTTCAGGGCAGGGCCCTTGCCCTTCCCACCCCCAGCTGTGGAGGAGGCTTAAGAGGAGCCCTTTCCACTGCCCTTGCCCTTGGTCGCTAATGATGGGAGAGGGGGCTTGGGAACCCCTCCGGGGGGAGCTGGCCAGGGGCAACCCCCTGGCCCCATTGGCTGCCTACCAGAGTCCCATCTGCCCCTTCAGTGGAGGTTGCAGGATTCTCCACCCCTGGAAGGGTTTGGTTGGACTCTGCCTCCTGGGTGGAGGCTGCAGCGGCATGCATCCCCTTGGGGGCTTGGCAGGGATCCACCCCCATAGGTGGGGTTGCAGGAAGCTCTGCAGGGGCATCTGCCCCCCCAAAGGTTCCTGCCCTGCCATTGGGACATGCCCATGAGGTTCAACAAAGACAAGTGCAAAGCCCTACACTTAGGACAGAACAATCCCATGCATGCTGAGGGATGACTGACTGGGCAGCAGCTCTGCAGAAAAGGACCTGGGGATTATAGTGGACAATAATCTGAATATGAGCTAACAGTTTTGTTGCCAAGAAGGCTAACAGCATCCTGGGCTGCATTGGTAGGTGTGTTGCCAGTAGGTCAAGGGAAGTGATTATTCCCCTGTATTCAGCACTGGTAAGGCCACATCTGAAGTACTGTGTTCAGTTTTGGGGCCACCACTACATAAAGGATGTGGACAAATTGGAAAGAGTCCAGAGTAGGGTAGCAAAAATATTGCAGGGGCTGCAGAGCATGACTTATGAGGAAAGATGGAAGGAACTGGGCTTATTTAGACTAGAGAAGAAAAGTCTGAGGCGGGGGTTTAATATCAGCCTTCAACTACCTGAAGGGGGCATTGAAAGAAATTGAAGCTGGCCTGTTCTCAGTGGTGGCAGGTGACAGAACAAGGATCAGTGGTCTCACATTGCATCAAGGGAAGTTTAGGTTAGATGTTAAGATGAATTTTCTCTCTAGGAGGGTAGTAAAACACTGAGACAGGTTACCCAGGGAGGTGGTGCAAGCTCCATCCTTGGAGATTTTCAAAACCCAGCTAGACAAAGCTTTGGCTGGGATGATCTAGTTGGAGATGGTCATGCTTCAAGCAGGGGGGTGGACTAGATGACCTCCTGAGCTCCCAAAGCTAACTTTCTATGATTCTGTGATTATTTGATGCACTGCTGAAGACACAATTAATGATCATCAGGAGAAGTATGGTAACAGTAACTAATTCTTACTGATAGATGCTTTAGTTCCAAACATTGACCATCAAGTTCTTGGGACCTTCACAGTGAGATGTGATTTTGTTGCAGTGATGACATCCAGAATTAGACCTGAGTATTGTGATCATTTATGCAAAATATTTTTTCCTGTTCCCATTCCATTTTATGTAAAGTACCTGCATTGACCAGTCAAAAACTGTTGATTACTCATCATCTCTAGAAATGCTGCTTTAGTTCTACCACTGTAGGAAATTTCCCATTTTACACACAAGTCAAGCTAGCCTAGATAGTTTCGTAAGTGATAAAATTAGAGTTCTATTCAAGACAACAGTTGTGACTTCACTGTAGCATAACAACACAGATGAACATGGCATGGATGGTGTAAGGGGAAAAAAATCCTTAACTTGAAACAGAAATATGTGAAGTAATGGCAAGAAGTTTTGCCATATATAGTAGGAATGCAAATTGCTTTTGGTAACAATATACCATTCTCTCTAATTTGGTCCAGAGTTGATAAGTTTTCATAAGGTTTATTTAACACTTATATATATGTGGAAATATAAGTGGAGAATCAATAAGGATGCAGTAATTTTCCATAACCCTCATACAAAAAGAAAAACTATTTAAAAGACACCAACTATTTTTTATCAATAATCTTGAAAATTCTAAGTACCACTGAAAAAGCTTCTGAGAGATGTATCTATGAACTCCAAGGATAAAACTTTAAAATTTCACTGCAGAACTGACAACACAAGTTAGAGAATTTTTTTTTCCCCCTATCACTAATAAATCTTCATTTACTAGCTCCACAAACTTCAAGGATATCTAGCACAATTCCTTCTATCATTTTTTATTTCCTTTCCAAATTCACTTTTCTACTCCAGAGTTTTCTCATGGCATTTTTCACCTCTTTGTTTCTCAGGGTATAGATGAGTGGATTCAGCATAGGGGTGAAAATGGTGTAAAACACAGCAACCATCTTATCTTCTGAGAAGGTGGTGGATGGTCTTAGATAGATGAAGATGCATGGCCCAAAGTATATGGTAACTACAGTGATGTGGGATGCACAGGTGGAAAGGGCTTTGAGACGTCCTTTAGAAGAGTGGGTCCTCAAGGTGACTAAGATAACAAGGTAGGATACAACCAAGACAATAAAGCTGATCAGGGAAATCATCCCGCTATTAGCAACAACTATAATGCCAACAACATACGTATCGGTGCAGGACAGTTTTAGTAAAGGGTGCACATCACAGAAAAAGTGATCTATCACATTGGGTCCACAGAAGTTAAGCTGTGCGGTCAGGAGTGTCTGTACAATGGAATGTAAAACACCTCCTGCCCATGAGGCCACCATCATCCAGCTGCACCTATGCTTGTTCATGATGGTTGCATAACGGAGAGGTTTGCAGATTGCAATATAACGATCATAGGCCATCACTGTGAGGATGAAGATCTCAGTGCCTCCAAGGAGATGAACCAGAAATAGCTGTACTATGCAGCCCTGAAAGGAGATGGATTTCCTGTCAGCCAGAAAGTCAGCAATCAGTTTGGGGGCTGTAACAGAGGAGTAGCAGATATCTACAAAGGACAGGTACCTAAGGAAGAAATACATGGGGGACTTCAGTTGATCACTGATTTTTATAGTCACAATAATGAGGAGGTTTCCCAAGATGATACTTATATAAAAGAATAAAAACAAGACAACACACACATTTTCTAATTGTTCATCCTGAGAGAGTCCCAAGAAGATGAATTCAGTAACATTGTTTTTATTCTCCATGTATTCAGGGTAGGCAGTTAATTTGTCTGCAGAACAAACCACCTGCCTGACAAAAAAATTAGGGGAAATTGTCAATAAAATTCCACATTGGCTGCAGTCACAATAAATAGCAGAGTTTAAACAAAAAAAGTAGATTCAGGCTAAAATAACACAAATCAACATTTGACTGTGTTAAAATACTCTGTTATACTCATCATGCATTGAAGAAATATATGATTACTAGAGGCACTACATTTTTGTTTTACTGTGTTGCTAAAAACCCTTAGTTTTGATCCATATCCTTTGAAACATAACTATCCAATTACCTGCATCATTTCTTGGAGTGATAAATGTCCAATTTAGATCATTGTTATTAAACAAAAATATAAAATAATAGGAAAGATTTTTTTGAAAGATGTAGTGTTTAACTGGTACCTAATCATTTTCATCACAAATATCAGGAATCCATCTGCTATTGTCACAAAAACCATTTTTGCATTAATATTTTTTTAAGTGAGTCACTCAGAAGTGTTATTTAGTATGCACCTGTAGGCACAAGCCTAGTTTACTGCTATAGAATCCCTTCATACTTGGATATCAGAGATCCTTTGGTGTTCTTAATAGTTATCATTGTGATTACTGTTCATTCCTGACTAAGCAAATGATAAAAAACAATCACTTGACTTTTCTCAACAAGCATGGACCAGTATTTTCTTCTTAGATAGAATCAGTCAGTACTAATTTCTCTTGAAGTTAATATCTTGAATCAAATCATTATCCAGGTAGAGCATACAAGGTAAACTTCATCACATTCCATATTCTGTTGACTGAACCATTCAGTCAATATTCATTACAACACTGCTTGCTGAATAATGCCCAGAACCTCCACCTTTCTGCTGAGCTACAGTCTTCAATTTAGACATAATCAGATTAAATAGTACAATATAATCAGTTATCTGATCAACTATTGAATTGGAAGGTACCTAGGTAATGAGGCAGAAACCTAGAAACAGACTGCAAAATATCTTATGAGAACTCATGTCAACCCAGCAGCCCTTCCACCATATTTTTCATTTGCTTTTGTGCAAAGGATTGGCATAATTTAGTAAATGAGGATATTGTTCATTATTTCCTTTTCACCTCATTATTCACGAGGTATCTTCATGTAGTATTAATTATATGAGAGAAGTCAAAGGCATACCCAATGCATGGCTGAGCCTGTGGTTAAGGCAGTTTCTACAGCCATGATTCTGAAGGATTGATGTGACTAGGATGGTCCCCAGCCCTGCTTTGATTCTTTCAATAGAAAAATCAGGTACCCACTTGCACCTTCACTGAGTTGTGACAGTTTTTAGCACAAATCTGGAATGAGGTTTCATTTATGCCTCTCAAGCCATAAGCAAAAGACCCTTGCTGCTGTCACCAGCTCCCAGCTGTGACCTATACAGTAATATCCCTATTCCACAGATGGAGAACTGAGATGCACAGAAGATAACACCCATCATCGCAATAGTCTCCAAGCATCCTGATTTATAATTCATTGAGGTAATCGTAAGACCACTCTGTCTTTTCTTTTAACCCCCAGTGTCATCTACTATAGAAATTCCACCTTCAGAAACAGGTTCTCTAAACAATAGTCTCGTTTACTACCCTACCTATATGTTCACTGAGCATCTTTCATTCTGTACTCTGAATCTCAGAATGTACCAGCAAATATCATGAAGAAATCTTTGTTTATTCAGTGTTCACTGACCATTTTGTATGTTGTTTTTTACTTTGTTCCTTTGTATCTGTGAGGAAAAAAATATATACAATCATGGAATTAATCATTGTATGATATTTCATATGGAAATGGGGGCTGAATATTGTAATATAAATAACATTATTTCAATAAATGTGTCTGTGTATGTGTGCTCAATATAAGTTGTAAAACAAAATTAAAAAAAAACCCAAAGAAACAAAGGGGGGGGGAAAAATCCAACAGATCCAGTAACTAAGAGACAAAAGAAAAAAATATTCTGAGTAAACAAGACTTTCTTCATGACATTTGCTGGTACATTCTGGTTTTTGGGGGGTTGGTTTGGGGTTTTTTTGTCACCACTAGAAACCAGCTTGACCAACTGATGTACCTCACTGCAGGTGTGCTAATATTTGACACAAGTGAACTAATTAAATGTGCTTGGCCCTAAGTGGGCCTTTCTCCTCCCCCCCCCCACCCTGCAATTCACTTGATATACACTATAATCTATGGCTATGCATCTGAAAAAAAGCTGTAATCAACATTAGAAGTTGGATTAAAAGTCACTTTTTCAGGCATTTATTTTAGGCTGTATCTGCTTCTTTTGCAGGTATAAGGAACAAGCATTTTCTATCCAAAAGCTTATGTAACAACTTTCCTAACTATGTGATTGATGCCATAAAAGATATTGCCAAACAAACCTTGCTTTTGCATTAGAAAAAGTAACATTTAACCCCCCCTCCCCTCAAAAAAAGAAAAAAAAATCACATACAAATTCTCAAAGAAGGAAGCTCAGCTGAGACAACCTGAATTTGATGGACTGAATTGAACTATATTGATCTTTTAGTATATCTATTAATTTCATACATTTAAAATAAAGGAAATTATTTATTATTATTAATTCAATGTAAATCACTAACCCATACATGTGAACTTACAGTATTTTTTTATTTGCAGACCCTGCTAGTTTTCTGAATAGCCATCTTTAATGGTGTTCCTCTCTCCACCTTTTCCCAGCACCAGAGATGACATTAAAGCATTGTCCTGTTCTCAACAGTTGTGTGCGCTCTTATCAAGACTGAGACACAACAAATATATAGAATATTATACAGAGTACAAGGAAGATGATTTGGTCCTCTAAGCAAAAGGATTCCTTCCCATCCACATCTCTTCGTGCCCTGCCTTTATGACCACTAACTGATCAAAAATTTCAGTTCTACCCTTTACTCTGCACAATCTAAATTCCAATGGGATCTTCAGGGGGAAAAAAAACAACCCTGACCTCACCAATCTGTATCTCTGTTCACTCTGAACTAACTGCAGAAATATTTAAAGCAAATTGCATAGTAGCAGTGTCTGATTGCTAAGTACTACAGTGCTGCCCTTGTAATGAGTTCCCAGAGGTATTTGAAGTCTTCTTCATTAGAAGCCACTAGTGCAGACAGAATTAACTAGTGGTGCTCTAGAGTGAGGTGAATTCTTGAATTGCATTGACAGTGAAGCCAAGACTTTTAAAGGTAGTGGGGTATTGCTTTTTCACCATTTCAGAGCCTACCTGACCTAAAGAGAATATGGAGGCTTTCTATTCCTTCATGGTCATCTTTCTAGACATTTTATGTTCCTCCACATCACATTTTTTCGCACATGCAGGTGTGAATGCAGGAATTCTATTCCTGAGTGCATAGCCTAGGAATGCCCAGTGGACTCTTCCAGAATGAAGGACTTCCAATCCAACTATCTCATCTCCAGGATAATGTCCTGACTACTATCATATAAAAATAGGTTGAGGCAGGGAACCCTCAACCTTTGTGTCAAAGTTTAGCTGAGTGCAAGAATCATGGAGCCAGAAGGAAAGCAAAAAACTGTAATGAGTCTAAACCCATCTGGAGACAATCTGACCCTAAACTTCAGCCAGAAGGAATTAGGGACTAGGATGCATCATCTCCCAGGGCTACAGAAGATGTGCTGTGCCTGCTTATGTCTTTATAAGGCCAAAGGTGGCAGCAAAAATCTGTCTAGATAGAAGATCACTGTGTTTTGCCCCAGCCTGCTTGGAATGCCAAAATCTGACTCCAGTATTTGATCTTTGCTTGTGACATCCTGTTCTGAACTTCTAGTTTGTGACTCCCAGTTTTACAGTCCTGGCTTGTGCCTTGCAATATGGATGACTTATCCCAACTTCCCATGCCTCTTTCCATTAAAGTAACAGGCTACATAACTCTGAAATCCAGTGGATACAGAACTTCTCTGGGAGGGGGAAGACCTGAATTGTTCTTTCTGTTCTTAGGACTGTTCATGTTTTTTTAACAAGAGATAGTGTTCTTCTCCCCACCCACCCTTTTTTTTCAAATAACTGTAATCTCCCCTCATCTTCCACCAAGCCATTCCCTCATCCAAGGGCTTCAAAGTTTTCCTCCTGCTTGCTTATTCTTCATTAGGGCTGTGGAAAGCTTTGGGTGCTGATTCAATTAGAAGGAGATTTGGCCCAGTTCAGTGACCAGATCTCTGAATCTGAATTGAATCAGGAGACCAATAAAAAGTTCTGAATCAATTTGAAGCTCTCTGAATCAGTTTGGAAAAGATTCGGAGAGCTTTGGAGATTCGAGCAGTCCCCACTTACTGCCACAGGGAGCTGGAGCTGGACTTTGGGCCGGTAGGTAGGGGCGGGGGGAGCTAAGCAGATCTTGACCCCCACCCACTCTCCCAGTCCCACACCCCTTCCCTGCCCCTCTCAGCCCCAGCTCCTTGTTCTAAAAAAGAAAAGAGAAAGAAAAGAAAAAAACCCCGCACTCACTGGCTACTGCCAGACAGGGGGTGATCCCTCCCGCCCACCTCCCCACTGCTATATGGTATCAGTGGCCGTGTGGCATGGGGCCACCTATAGCAAGCCTTCCTCTACCACTTCTGGGAGCTCTGGTACAACTGGCAGCCTCTTGGCCTGCAAGGCTTCTCTCTGCAGGACCTGTGAGGGATGCTGGAATTTTACCAGGACCTCCTATGTGCCTGGAGGTTGGTCTCCACCTTCAGGTCCCCTGTAACACTCACCCAGGACCATGGCATGCTCGTCGAGCCCCTCCTCTGGAACCCCTAGCTAGGTGTACTGATGGCGCAGATACCCTGGTTGCAACAAAAGCTTGTCCTGGGTGGTGTCACCCGTATCGGAGACCTCCTGGACTACGATAGGCAGTCATGGGTGAACACCGCTGTGCTGGCATAATGCATGGGTTTACCCATGACTCATGTGACCTGATGCTTAGTCCAGGAGGTGAAATCTGCCCTACCTCCTGATGCCCTTGCCTTTGTCGACCAGGTCCTGTGTGATGGCAGTCACCACCCCACCATGTCCTCCATCCTGCTGGAGTTTTTCATGGGGCCAGCACCTTGCTTGGCCTCATGGTGCTCCCCACTTCATCACCTGAACCAGCTGAAGGACACCAAACTGGTCCGCTTCTCCACCATCCATCGCCACCACCTCTACATGTTCATGCACCACACGATCCACCATGCCACCCTTGTGTCCCACCCAGACACCAAATGGCGGGACCTGCTCAGCGAGGGCATAGCAGGAACACCCCTGTGGCTGAGCATGTACTCCACCCTCCTCCCACAAGCCACTGGGGACCTCAGCTGGTGGCTTCTCCATCGAGCCATCCCATTGGGTGTGTCTGTGGTTTGATTTACAGACACCCTGAACTACTGCCTATTCTGCAGGCAGAAGAAGACCCTGGTGTACATGACACTCAAGTGTGCCAGGCTGCAGTCCCTCTACCTTCAAGTTGAGAACCTCCTCCTGAGGTTCTGGATGAACTTCACCCCCCACCTTTTTATTTCTGGGCACCCCATCTGCAACCCCACCAAGCCTCAGGACCTCCTGGTCAACCTCCTCCTGGCCCTGGCCAAGTGGGTCCTGTACATGACCAAGAAGGAGGCTCTGAATGGGAAGGTGCCTGGGGCTTGCGAGACCGCATTCCTTGTGTGCAACCTAACTATGGGTGGTTGAGCCCAATCTATTCGAGTAGGTCGGGGACAAAAGGGTTTGGACCTTTCCTCCTTCTTCTGTCTCTCCCTCCATCGACAGAAACACACCGGGGAGGCAGCGAGACAAGAAAAAATCGCTTTTACTCACTATTCAGGCAACAATCTCGTACAGCTGTGTTTGGAATCTATTCGCCGATTCCTCGGGAGCTCTTGAGCATACTCGGGTGGTATACCAAATCGTGATGGGGCCGTCCAGGTTCATCCCATAAAGCTTTAGTGGTGTTCATGGCAATTAGTACATCGTTATTGTACTTGGTCCAGTTTTTAAACGATCCGTTTTCCCTCAGTCTTAGCTGTTCCTTGTACAGTCCTATCTGGCGCTCCACGACACCATTCGACTGCGGATGGTAAAGTAGATGATGATGCCACTGAATATTGTGCTCCGTCACAAACCGCTCTAAACTTCTGGAGTTAAAAGGTGGTCCTCCATCGGAATGTATGACATGGGGTACTTGCCAATGAGCGAAGGCAAGCTGTAGACATCCCTGAATTACGGGAGCGGTGGTCTTCCTCGTGGGGAGAACGAGGATTTGACGGGTTCCCAGGTCCACAATTACTAATCCCTTATTCGGTGGTTTGGCTCCTGGGAGTGGCCCGAGCAGGTCCACTTGCCACACCTTTCCTGGAGCAAAGTGTGCTGGGTCATAGACGCCTCTTTGGTGCTTGTGATGCACCGGTTTCTCTCGTGCACAAGCGGAGCAGGCCTGGACTATCTTTCTCCATTGCTTTACACTCAGTCCTTCGCTGCCTTCTTCCCTCCAGCATGCTTGTGCTGTTTTTGCTCTGAGGTGTCCCCAGCGCTCGTGGAGCCAAACAAGAAAGGGATCAATGTCTACAATGTTGGCGACATGTAACTGAGGCACTTCCTTCTCATCCATGGATCCTTGGTGTGCCAGCAGCTGATCTATAATGGCATGCACAGGATCTGTATCGGGTTGGTGAGACCATGTGTGTTTAATTAAGGGGGGAACAGAGAAGTGTAACAGAATGGTCTTGACATCGTCCCAGAGAGTTGTGTGTTCTGTAGCTTGCGCCTTTCCGGTGACAATCCTGTATATATATACTGAATCTACGGCTATAACAGGTACCAGAAGCGTCGGAAGCGTCCCGTCGTGGTGACGGTAGGCATGTTCAAGAGCTAGTTGGAAACCTCGTAGTTCAGATGCTTGAACTGACTCCTCTGGATGGGACGTTTTGAGCTTGTAGTCATGACAAGGGTCACAATAATATCCATATCCTCTGCCATCGCAGGATGTACCGTCTGAAGCTATCCATGCCAGGGACGTGGTCCCATACAATCGCGGGACATTGGAATCGTCCTCTTCAGTGACCAAGGTCACCTCTCCATCAGCGACTTGCCACGCTGACCAGTGATACTAGTGACAAAGGACTAGGTCGCTTCAAGTCTTCTCCGTGCCCTGATACTCTGGGTGGATCCTGCTAGGATTAAGCAGTCCTAGTGTGGTGCCGCCGGGTGCAACAAACACACCTGGGCTCGCTGCGAGGTGTTCCCCCAGTTGGGCTGCGAGCATAACCTTCCCTAGACAACCATGTCGATGTTGGTGGCTTTTTAGTGCGTGATGACCCAGTTCCCCCATTTCGGTGCTGTTGGCTGTAAGCCAGATATGCTCCATGGTGTAGCCTACATGGATCATCAGGAGGCTACCGGCAGGGGGCGCGATCAGGCGCATCGCTTTGACCTCTGCCATAACCTGTTCTAGTGCAGCTTGGTCATGCTCACTCCATGGGACTCTACGTTGTGTCTTCTTACGGATTTGCTGTTGCAGACGCTGGATAATTTTTAGATGTGATGGCGTCATGAAGTTACGGAACCAATTTAGCTGGCCTAGCAAGCCTTGAAAATCTGCCTGCGTAGTCGGCCAAGGTGAGGACAGCTCCGGGGTAGCATTATGCGCTGTCCCCAATCACCATGGTCCGGTGAATCGTGTCCCTAAAAACTTGATGTCCGAGGATGACTCACTCATGGACTTTGTCGGATTCACTGTCCATCCTTGATCACTCAAGTGGCCCTTTAGGTTTGCAGTAGTGATGCGGACCGCGGTACGGTCATGCCCCATAATAACAACATCGTCGACATAGGTCCAGATGTGGACGTCTGCAGTCTTTGGGCGGGTACAGACAAAGCTGTTGATTGTCCCATTCATCGCTGCAACTGCTAGGGCTGGTGCGTTGCAGTAACCTTGAGGACAAACCTGCCAGGAAATCATCTGTCCTCCCACACACATATTAAGGATCCCATACGGATCATGTATAGGAATCGAGTAAAACATGTCCTTTCAATCTAGCGTGGTGGCAAACCACTCTCCGCCTCTCTGTATCTCGGCCATGCCGTCGAGGATGTCCAAGACAGTCTGCGTGGTGGGCATCTGGAGTGGCTTACAGCGATGATTCGCTTGTCGGTAGTCCACCACTAGACGAGCCTCTGGCGGGC
>NW_005842683.1:393047-395284 GCF_000455745.1 Alligator sinensis | reverse complement strand
GGGATTGGCTGATACCGCCAGGGTGTAGAGCTCGCTAGCGCTGGCTGGTGTTTTTCCCCTGATGTCACAGTCAATGGGAGTGCTAGATATATGACGTTTTTTAAGGTCAACGTCTTTATCGCGGGGATACCCAAGATATTTATGCCCCCTAAGACTCCATGCAATACCCTTGTATTCTCCCTTGTAATCTCCCATGTCTCAGATCTCAACACATTTACTTGGGCTCCCGTATCTAGCAAAAAGTGTACAGGGGTAGAATCTGCGGTTGCGCTCACATCATAAGTTGCATGCGGGCGTTCATCATCGGTAGATCGGCCATCGTTGCCCGTCTCAACGGCCGCTACTCGTTTTTTCCCCTATCTAGTTCCTGCTCCCTAAGCTTGAAGCCTAGGTTCAGTGCCAGCGTCCTTTGCCCCTCATCTCCTAACCCATGAAGCTGATTCTTCGTCAGACCACTCTTGCTCAGCGCTCAGCAGGAAACTGAACATAGCGCATTCCTTAAGTGTGCGGTCTGGTGGTCGTCCACGCGGTGAACGATCAGTTCGGGGTTTTCTGAGCGTCGCTTTCCATGCTCCTATGGCCTGTACCTCCTGTACTATCGCTGGCGAGGTAGGCTTGTTTTCTGCTTTACACACTGTGGTGAGCTTTCCCAAACTGCTAAGAACATTCCCTATCAGCCCCCCTACCAGTGGGTGTAATAACAAGTGGAACATGGGTGTATTCGTACCTCCATAAATCTCAACGCAGGCTTCCACTGCTGACACTGATACTGATACAGGAACTTTACCAGGATCCTTACACCAGCGATGCAGCCAAACATTGCTCGCCTGAAGTGAAGTCAGGGTTAGTGGGTCCTGTCCGGTGTCCCAAGTCAAGTAACTGACCCCCGCTATCGCGTACAGTAGCTGTGCGGGTGATGGATCGTCGGGCGGGTCCGCATATCAAGCATGAGTTTGGCTCAGCAGTGCTGGAACCGTGGTGGCACACAGAGGGATTGGCGAAGCCTGATTGCGCAGTACTTGAGTCGTGTCGCTACACGCTCCTCCACTCCATGCGGGCTGGCGCATTAGGATAGCACACTCCTCTGGGTCTACTAGGTCTGCCCCGTGCTCTAGTATCAGTCGTCCTAACCATACTGCCAGTGTTTCACCCGGATTTACTTGGGTATCCTTTGTTAATTCTTGGAGTTCCCCTCTAGTGCGCGTGCGGAAGGTAGTGAAGTTGCGGGTTCCTGCGTTATCGATGACAGTCTTCACTATGGCTACAGGGTTCGTATGCAGAACGGACGTGCCTATGTCGGTGGGGAGGGCGGAGCGTGGCTCCGGCAGGAAGTTATATGGAGGCAGTTCCTCGGGCGGCGCCGACGGGGTCTCTCTAACATCGGGGTTTCCTGCCCGGGGCTCTTTGGCCACGCCTTCTTCTTCGCCCGCGGCGCCATCTTTAAGCGGTGGCTCAGGCTGTGCGGCGCTCTGCTGCTCAGCCATTTTAGTCAGCATATCTATTATGCTGGCTTGATTCGCCGCATGCCGCAGCAAGGTAGTCACTGAGCGAAACAGGATATTAATCATTTTCCCCTTGTTCCACCTCTGTCCCGTCCACCCTGCGGCATCCCGTCCATCGGCCTCAAGACTCTCACGGAGTGCCGTTAGTATTTCATTCTCGGCGCCCCCGAGATCGAGATTGGGGCAGCTGAATTTATTGGGAGGGGTTTCGTAGCCGCTCCCTTCCTTTAGGTACTGTATACACTTGGCATACTCTTTTGCAGGAATACGGTCATCCATGCCTGTGAGCCTGGCACAGCTAAGCAACGCCTCGGGCTTTTTATTGGGTGGATGATAAAGAACTGCAGGGCTGGAAAGGAGACATGCCGCAGACACGACCCATTCTTTTGGCAGCTCCTCGCTATCTTTGGTCGGGCAGATGGAAACATAGCCTCCCATCTTCCCGTCCTGCCCAGCCTGATGATACACCACATGAGCCCATAAATCGTTGGCGTTCATGGTTGGGGGCTGGTGATGGTTTCCCCACGGGCAATGCCTAATTAACTTGTTGGCATCTCCTTCGTTTCCCCTTTTCCCCGAGGATCCCATCCTCATCGCCATGTGCAACCTAACTATGGGTGGTTGAGCCCAATCTATTCGAGTAGGTCGGGGACAAAAGGGTTTGGGCCTTTCCTCCTTCTTCTGTCTCTCCCTCCATCGACAGAAACACACCGGGGAGGCAGTGAGATAAGAAAA
>NW_005842683.1:383825-392910 GCF_000455745.1 Alligator sinensis | reverse complement strand
GCGGGTCCCCCCCCCCCGTTGTTTTGGCGCGCTCCCCTTTTAACCGGGCAGCGTCTGCCCGCCCCCTGCCAATCAGCCTGAGCGGGAACGCTGCTAACCGCGCCCATCACTCCTCTCCCCGTGCTATGAGCACGGCTTGCTCCCACGTTGGCGTTTGGTCATATATTTTTTCATTTCTTTACCACACCTTGCACTCATCTGCATGTGGCTCTGAGTGGAGCACCACCGGGTAGTGTCCATCAGCTCCTTGGATGCCTTTGAGGACCAGTTGGTACGGCCCAGGGGGTTCTGCTCCGTGTCCCCCTCTGGAGCACTTATTTTCACATTTTGATCCTTTGATCCACACAACACTCCCACCCTGGTTTTTGCTTTTGTTGTCCCAAGAAATGTAGTTGTGTCTTTCACCCATTTGCCCCACATAGTAAGGGCTATTAGTTAGCTGGGTGGGCCTTAAGGCCCACATTAACTTGGAAGAAACAAATAGACAGGAGCTTCTCAGGGAGGAACTTCTGGAAGGAAGTTGGCCATGCCCTTTCCTCTCCCAGGCTGCTGCTGTTGTTTCTGCTGCTTCTGGTCCTGTTAGTTTGCTCTCAGAAGCTTCCAGGGAAAAGATGGCTGTGCCCCTTCCTGCCTCTGGCTATCACTGCTGCTAGCTTGCTCTCAAGAGCTTTTGTGGGGAAGTTGGCCACACCCCTTCCTGCCTTGGGCAGCTGCTGCTGCTGTTGCCACCCCCTCCCAGGGGGTCCTCTGTTGCACTGCACTGCACCCCAGAACCACACCCCAGTACCGCACCCAAGCTTCTGCACTCCTGTTCTGGCTTGCTGCCCAGCCCATTGCAAAGACACAGTCAGGAGACAGACCAGGGAGGGGACCTGTGTTGCCTGTGAACCCCTTCCACACCATTATTGCCAGCACCTAAGGGTGCCTTGCCTGCCCCAGCTGCCTCTGCAAACCACCCTTCACCTTCACCTCCACTTTCACCTTTACCTGAAGCATGCCTTGAGTGGTGGACCTGCATGGCTGCTACCACTGCAGCTACTACTGCTGCTGCTGCCATCTGTACTGCTGCTGTCCCCTCTCAGGAGAGGCAGAGATTCCCCACATCCCTACACCACATCAGGACTGGATTACTTCTTTAATGGACTGCTTGTTCCTGCACTCCCCCACAGCTGCCTCACTGCATCTGATCCTGTGCTTTGTTTTCCTGCCTGCTGCCCTGCTGCTGAGTGCCTGGCTGGAGACCTGAGGGGCTCCTGGACTGATCTTCAACAAGCAAAGCCCCTACACTACTCCACCCATCTCTTACATCTCCCTCAGCAGCCTCCCATGTGTGTTTTTCCCCTTGTGTGGTAAGTCCTGTGATCCACTCCCCCTGCCCTGGTGTTTGTTGTGTGGCTGAGTAAGCCAGCTCAAGTCTTCCCAGCCCTTGTGTGTGTGTCCCCCTCCCCCACCTTCCCAGGAATCGCCCACCTGTTTCCTGTGGGACTGTAGCTCAGTTAGCTTCAGCCTCCTTCCCCACCCCTCACTGCTTCCCCCACAGCCCAATCTGCCCCTACTGGATTTACTAGCCCCACTGTATTTTTTTTGTTTGTCTTTATTGGTTTCCCTCTCCCTTATGTGAAGCAATACCAGGGCAGGAGCCTTCGGGGGGGGGGGGGGGGGGGTAGATGCCCCCACAGAACTTCCTACAGCCCCCACTGTGGGGCAGATTCCAGCCAGGCTCACAAGGGGCTGCATATCCCTACAACCCCCACCTTGGGGGCAGAGTCCAACCAACCCCCTCATGTTTCCATGGCAAGGGGGTCTTTTTCCTTGCCTTGGAGGTCATGGCACAAAAGGCAGTGTAGACATGACTCTTGGTGGAGGGCAAGTATGTCCCCATAAGCTGCTAGAAGTGCTGGGGACCCAGGTGATCCTCATCTCTGTCCCACCCTATAGCCCTAATTGGGCCCTGCTCCTCCAGCTCCAAACTTTGGGGAGGATTATCTTCCTGGTGGTGGCCCTCCTGCTGGGGTGCCTAGGACCATTCCATGGCTGAGTGGGTGCAGGTTCCCTCTAGGTGCAAAGCCAAGTGAAAGTTAAAGGCACAGCTGGAGCCTTCTGAAGCAGAGGAACACCTCTCCTCCCCAGGACCACCACACGGGGGGAAAGAGCAGTCCAGCTTCCAGGGGTACCCTAAACTCCACCCCCGGTAAAAATAAAATGGGTAATCCTGGTGGAGCTTTCTGGCTGATGGTCAGTTCTGAGCAGGACCTCAGGGAGGAGACATCCCTCTCCGTTGGCTAGGACCTGTCCCCAGAGACCATGGGTGCCAAGGCTGAGACTGAGACTGACCCAGTGGAAGGTCTGGCAGCAGAACCGTGCCCCTCTGATGATCTGGGGGAGACAGGGGCCCTAGGGCTCACCCCAGTGAGCCCTGAGGCAGAAGGTCCCCTCTCCCAGGACCCCAAGGAAGGCACCAATGCCACCCTAGTGCCTGATGGGTATCCTCCCCCCTCTCTCAGGAAATCCTCACTACAAGGGGGTCAAGGTGGGGTCCCTTGACTGACAGGCTGATCTTGTTGGGGACCCCATGCAAACCCCCTGGGGCTCCAGCTCTACCCTGCCATCTTGTGAGGGAGCCCCACCCTCTTCCCAGGGACCTGCAGAGCTTTTCCAATCCCAGGCAGAGTCCAGGGTCTTAGTGGACCAAGGGGTTCAGTGGTGCCTAAGGAGCCCGCTGAGCCCCAGGACCAGGAGGAGGATGCCTAAGAACTGGCAGGCTCCATGGATCCTGTAGACCTCTCAGTTATGGTGGTCCCCAGGGGTGAGCTCCTTGCATTTCTTGGCTGTGAGTATACCCGGCAGTCTGCCAGCAAGGTGCAGCTCACCTTTGACTGTTGCCCTGGGGGGTCAGACCAACTCTCAGGATCTCAATATTGCTCTGTTAGACAAGAGGATGTGACACAATTGCACATATATAAAACACACACAAATCAATTAGGTGCATACACACACACACTACCAGCTCAGACACATACACATCCAAACCAGCCTAGGCACATGCATACTTATCACCAATTCAGCACATACACTATACACCCCAAAAGTTAGACACAAATCACTAATTCGTATATGATGCACACAATGCCATATATATATATATATATATATACACACACACACACACACATACACACACATGTACATACATACATATATATACATACATACATGCACACACTTACACTAGCAACTCAGATACACACACATTCAAAATAACCGGTCTAGGTTCATGCACACATATCACCAGTTTAAGCCCATACACACTACACACACCTGATTTAGACAGAATCAGTTACCAGTTACCACCATCTGCACATACAATACACATACGTGGATTACTAATTCATATACCACCCACACACACACAATGATATGTATATATGTATATATAGGTGTATTCACTAATTCACACACATACCACCCACCTACATACGCACACAGGTGAGTTCCTAAGTTGGGTGTTGTGATGTGTATGTAAGCATGTGCTTGGTGTACTTGGGATACCTGGGGAAAGGTTAAGGTAAGAAAGTAGAAGTGTAGGGAGTAAAAGTTACTGGAAATGAAAGTCACTGGGATGGGGATTAGAACCACTAGACTAGAGGGGCCTGGGCTGAAGAACTGAGGCTGGGGGGAACTTTAGGTTAATTGATCTTAATTGATTAAAAGACAATGCCCAAAGCCTGCAGAACAGGGAAGCATGCCGGCACAGAGTCTGGGACTGGAGCCAGAGCTATGGGGGAGCTGAAAAGGTAGATGGGGAGAGGGGAAAATGGGACTAAGGGAAAGTGTGGGTGTTAAAGAGGGGCTCTGGCTGTGGGGAGCCAGAGGATGGCTCTGGGGCAGCTAGAGAAGTTGCAGGGAGCAGCAGTAGGTGCTGGAAGGTGGAGAAAACTTCAGGGGTGGGGGGCGATTACAGAAGGTGCGGGGGAAGCCTGAAAACAGAGACACAGCAGAAAATCACAGGAAAAGCAGCAGACGGCAGGGCAGCAGGAAAGCAGAGAAAGGTAGCATTAAGTCACAGGGAAAAGGCAGTAGGAATTGAGAGGAGATTGGGAAACTAGTGGAGAGGGGTGGGGGCTGGAGCTGAGAGAGAGAGAGAATGAGGCTGGAATTTAAAATAAGGAAGGGACTGGGATTCAGTAAAATGTGACCCAACTCAGGGTTGCAAATGACAGTGGTTTTATTGAACAGGGGAGATGGTGACACAATGTCAAATTGGTTCCCTTGCCCACACACACACACACACACACAATGGCAGCAGGTGCAGGGGCTGAAGTCCACTGAAGTCCAGGAGGAGAGAGAAGAGAGACAGAGAGAGAGAGAGAGAGTCCAAATTGTAGGAGGAGGTGCACAGGTAACATCTACATATCCCAGGCTGGAAGGGGTCCTCATTCAGTAGGTGTTGTCCAGAGGGGGGTTGCCGGCAAGGCCTCTGGGTAGATAGGTGGTGTGGCATGGTGCTGGTCCAGATGGAAATGGCATTCCCCCTGGGTCTGTCTTCACTGCCCCTTTTTATAGGGGCAGACCTTGTGTAACCCTAGTGACAGGAGGCATGACCAGGCAAGGGTCAGCCCCTGGCGTACTGAGCATGTGTGCTCCATGCAGAGATGTGCAGTTTCGAGTGTCTGTAATGGTGAGAGTTGCTGGTTTTGCAGGGTCCTTTGTCTTTCAAATGCTGGTCTTGTCTCTGTTCCTGGGCGAGGTCCGTGTTTCCTGGGTGAATCAATGCAAGGTGATGGCCCAGTCATTACAGTAGAGGCCTGCTACCATTGTATTTCAATCATTTCCAATCACACTCATTCATTGGGGAACCAGTTTACATGGGAGGGGTACGTGATGCATACAGTTGCAACATGGGATGCCCAGGCAGAGGACAGAAGATGGAGGCTTAACATAAAAAAATAGAAACTTGACATGACTTTGGTTCACTTACAAACACAGGCCTAAACCATACAATATCCATATGAAACAATAAAATTCAATACAAAAATGATAATAATACAATATACAACAGTAAAAATCAATACAAGCCTAATAATAATACAATATAAAATGGTGAATATCCAAAACCAAAAACTTGCTACCAAAATAAAAATGTTTAAAGCTTATCCTAAGTCTGAGCTCACTTATACTTATCTATAGGTAATAGACAGGGAGAGAAAAAGTCAGAAATGGTTGGGGAAAGGGAGGGAATGCAATAAAAAAAAATAGAAACTGGGGGTTTTGCTACACGACCACTGGGGAGTTTTTCAGTGTCCTTGCCACTACAAGGGTGCTGGTGGGGGAAGGAAAGGGGCCCAAGAGCTGCAACACCTGAATTCATAGGCAGGCCCACAGCCTCGTAGATACCCTCTATGCTTCTGGAAAGGCACTTCATGAACTATCAGGCCCCACACTGGGCATTGACATGCATGAAGCACCAGCTGAACCATCCACTCCACCCCCACAGCCATGAGGTATTTTAAGATCGTGAATTCAATGTCCACAGCTTCAAGAAGGGGCTCCGGAAATGCCGAGTGTCCTCCTACCTTTGAGAAAGCAGGAATCCCATGGTATTCTTGCAGGAGACCCTGACGACTCTGGCCAACAAGCCCTGGCTTGGTGGCTGGACTTCAGCACTGGGACTGTGTGTCACAGGGGGTGGGGAGAGTGGGTGTCTGGTGGTTCTCCCTCCATCCCCCACAAACTTCACACCAACCCACACACCCCACATCCGCCACACTCTCTTCCACAACCCATACACCCCACAATCCACACCCATAACCCCCACAGAAACCACACAGCACCCCACCCCCAGTCCCTGCTTACCTTGGCACAGCATCTGGGGCCAGGTCATGCCACAGCCTTGCCCTACTTCTGTTTGCCCCACATGCTAAGACAGTGTGCTAGGGCAGCAGGAGCACCATAGAGATGTTCTGGCCAGATGCCAGAGTATCTTTGGAGGTCCCAGCCCTGGCTTGCCTCAGGGCATGCTGCAGAATTGTGCCTTCCATCACTTTTTTCCAGGTGGTTTTGTTGTAGTTGTTGATGATGATGATGCCTAAAAATCCAGGTATCAAATTTAGAGCCCACACTGCAAATATGCAGCATGGGGAACATTTTTTCATTCTTAGTGTGCCTCTTGCAGCATCTCAGACTGGTTTAAGATGCCTCAACAGGCATGTGTGCGCTCATCTGGACACACCCTAAGTTTCCCACTTCCTGAGAGAATACTTTAAATACAGGTCAACTCTGCAAAATGTGAGTGCATATACAGTGGTAGTCTGGCACCTCTCCTCTCAGAGATCTGGATCTTGGACTGACAGAATATCCTGTCTTACAGCCCTCAGTTGGGCATCTAAAGTTGAAGGGCAGAAGTTAAGACATAACCCTGGGCCTCCCTTATCCTATGGGCTACCTAGAGATTTCTCCTTAATCAGTTTCTATGCCCTCTTTCAAACTGGTTGCCACTCCCTATTAACTGAATATAGATCAGAGGTGCCTAATGCTGTGAACATGGATTGTCATCCTAGAACAAGGAGCCTAATTTGTATGCATTGCAGCAATTAAATGGAGGCAATGATCTATGATTTTGACCTGTCCCCAGTAATTTACTTATAAACAAGATTTTGTTGGCTATGACTAAAGAGGAAAAAGGTCTTGGGGTACTACCTCATCCAAGTCAATTACAAGCTGCTGATGAGACCCAGCCATGAAAAGCTCACATTTGAGCCTAGAACATATAAGGAAAGGTATTTCCAGTGCAGATATAGACAAATGGGTATAAACCAGCCATAAATTAATTTAGGATGGAAATTAGAAAGTACGTAAGCATTAGAGCAGTAAGATTATGAAACATCCTTCTGATTGGAGTAATAAGATAAAATTATACTCTGCATTAAATAAGGCACACAAGCTTAGGAAAACTGCTAAATGATGTTATATGATTATTATATGATGTTGTATGACCTGGACAAATGACTGGTGAAGAGAATAAGAATATTGCTTGGGCATGCAGGGATAAAATCAGGAAGGCCAAAGAACAATTGGAGTTGCAGCTAGCATGGGACATGAGGCATAACATGAAGGGTTTCAACAAGTATGTGAGTAACAAGAGGAAGATCAGGAAAATTGTGGGACCCTTACTGCAGCTTTTCCCAACCAGTGTGCCATGGCACACGGGTGTGTCATCACACATATCCAGGTGTATTGTGGAAACTTGGGAGGCGTGGCTCCCAGCAGAGTGTGGCTACAGCCAATTCCACCACCTCTGTACCACGCTGCCACTGCGCTCCATGCCGGAACCCCCCCACCGCACATTTGGCTAGTGTGCTGTGGGACAAAAAAGGCTAGGTAAGTGTGCCATGGAAGGAAAAGGCTGGGAAACACAGCCTTACTGAATGTGGGACACAACCTAATGATGGGTGATATAGAAAAGGATTAAGTATTCAATGCCTTTTTCACCTCAGACTTCACAGTCAAGGTCAGCTCCCAGACTACTACACCTGACAGCAGAGTTTGGTGAGCAGGTGAATAGCCAACAGTGGTGAAAGAAAAGGTTAGGGACTATTTTGAAAACCTAGATTTATACAAGTCCATGGGGCCATGATGGACCCTAGTGTGCTGAAGGAGTTTGCTGATGTGATTGCGGAGCCACTGACCATTATCTTTAAAAACTTTGAAAATTGGGAGAGGTCCTGTCTGACTTGAAAAGTGCAAATATACTGTTCATCTTGAAGAAAGAGAAGAAGGAAGAACAGGGGAAACAACAGAGTGGTCAGCCTCACCTTAGTCCTTTGAAAAATCATAAAGCATGTCTTCAAGGAATCCATTTCTAAGCACTTGAAGTAGAACAAGGTGATTAGGATGATTCAGCATGCACTCACCAAAGAACAAGTCATGACTGATCAATCTGATTGCCTTAAGTGATGTTAAATGACTGGTTTTGTGGATGCGTGAAGAGCAGTGGACATGATATACCATGACTTTAGCAAGGATTTTGATATGGTCTCCAAAATATTCTAGCAAGCAAACTAAGGACATGTCCGTTAGAAAAATGGACTGTAAGGTGGATAGAAAATCAGTTGGATCATTGCACTCATAGGATAGTAACCCAGCGTGGCACTTCTTATATTCCTATGTTCTTATTTTTCATAAGGGGACACTTTTCTTAACACCCATTGCTTTCATAAAGATTGATTGTGAATTTAGGACATTCTAGTGAATTCATTTTTCTTAGGTCAGAATGATACTTCCCTTTGTGCACCTACCTGTTAGTTTTGTAGCCTCACAAGTGGTGGGTTTTGGCACTTACATATAAGTTACTTTTCTATTACCACTACACTGTAGAAGTAGGGAGTATGATTTCATTTTTACCAAGTCATTCATTGGCTGAATATTAGGAATTGAAAAGAGTTTTTTAGGCTTAAAATCCAATACTAGTATCAGGTCAAATGACTAGAACCTGTTCAGGAACATGCTTAGATCAGAAAATAGACAATTCTAACAGTTGTAAGGGTGAAATTTTGAAATGGCTGCCAGTCAAAGTAGTGGAGACAAAGACCTTGAATTGCTTCAGGATAGAACTTAACAAGAAGTTTTATGATTGAGCTGGGAGTTTGTGGCTCAATATGTAGATTCAAATATTTGCATTTTCCATGTTGAGGCTGAGAGGACAATCTCTGAGTGGTAGTTTCCTGGTTCTGCTGGTTGCCTGCAGAGGACAGGATGGATTTTGTTTTAAACTTCCAGTTAATGCTTTTATATATATTTTTTCTTTTCTTTTCCATAAATCATTGATGTTCCTACAGTTAAGGCGGCAGCATACTGATGTTACTGCTGGTACATAGAACATTTTCACATTTGCCTGGACCAGGGATGGGCAAAATATGGCCCATCGACCAGATCCGGCCTGCCAGGTAATTCCATCCAGCCCCTGGGGTCCCTCCATAAGCTTTCCATAAGCCGTTGGTGCCCCTCTGAAAGTTGGTGCCTCCATGCTGAAGATGCAGCTCTGGTTGCTAAGCAGTCATTCCCCACCTCCTCCTGGCCTGACCCCCCC
>NW_005842683.1:377445-383776 GCF_000455745.1 Alligator sinensis | reverse complement strand
GCCCCCCCCCCCCCCCCCCCCCTCCCAGCCCCAAGCCAGGGGCAACTACAGACAAGGAGCTTCTGCCTGGCAGAGGCTTATGCTTGGCCACCACAAGCCATTTCCAGCCCCCCTGCCTGTAAATTCAGGTAAGGGCCCCACTGGGCTGAGGGCCAGGGACTTTGGTTGGGACAAAGGGGGCCAGGAGTATGGGGAATCATGTACTATGGGGCCAGGCTGAGCTGGCCCCACACGCTGCAGGAGCACAGCAGCTGCACACTATGGGGCTGAGTTGGGTTGGTCCCACACAGTGTCACCATATGCAGCTGGAGACTCAGGTGGGAGTGCAAGAGATGTGTACTATGGGGCTGGCTGGACTGGGCTGGCCCTGCTTGCTGCAAACACTTGCAGCTCCAGGGACTTGCACCCTCCAGAGAATCTGAGGACCACCCCCCCCCCACTTACACACACATCCACACCCTCCCACATGCCCTATACCCATTGTACCCCCAAACACACCAACAGCCTCCCCACACACTCCCATCCCCACCATAGTCCCAAACACATCCATAGCCTCCCACAGTCCCCACAAATGCTCCCACCCCCACCAAACCCACACACAAACATGCTGTCCCACACATCCCCTCCTATGCTGTCCCCATCCCCACATACCCCACACCCACACCCCTCCAGACCCCCACCCTCCCCCACACACCCCATCCACCATGCCCACATCGTACACACCCCACCACCCACGCCCCCACCCCCCATACAACCCTTTACCCCCATGTACAATATACAAAAGTAAGATTGTATTTTGAGCTATTATGCAATTGCCTGTAGATACATTAAGCAAATACACATAAATCAGGGCAAAAATATTTTGTAAATAAAACCAAAATAAGTTATAGTAGAAATTTTATTTTTTTAAGTATAAGATTTTTTCTTTCTAGTTTCAAGATGGCAAATCCCCCCCTCCCGGAGTACTTCTGGGCAAGGGGAGGGACATCCAGTGGCAAAGGTCGGGGCTAGGTACAGGACTTCCTGTTCCAAGATGGTGACCAGGGAGCAGGGCACCTGTCAAGGGGTGTATCTACACAAGATTCTAAATGCCTACAAAAGATGCTAAATACCCTTACAGCCCTTGACAGCTCACCAAAATTATTCAGCAGCTCTTCAGCTGAAATAATTGCCCATCCCTGGTCTAGAGTATCTTATTCTTCCACTAAGCATCAACTGACTATTACATTTGGTGTTGGGAAATCTTATTTCCACTAGGTCAGACTGGGAATGTCTACACCTTCTTTAATGCACTGTATTACAGTGCATTGATTATTGTACTTGCTATAACAAGTACTAAATATGCCGTAAGTTGCATTACTGTGCATTAGTGCTGAAGAACTCTTTTTTGACACTTAATGAATGTTAGACTAAATCTACTGCACATTAGCATATTACCATGCTTTTTGCATGATGCGCTAATGTGCAGCAGAATTAGTCTAATGTGCATTTAGCATCTTGGGTAGATACACCCACTGGCATAGACCCTGAGGGTAGTGGAGCAGGGTTTATTTCCTTTGTTGTATGGAACATGGTCCTATTCCTGAGATCATCTGAGAATCTAAAAAAGGCTGTAGTAGAATTGGAAAAGATACAAAGAAAGGCAACCAAAGTGATCAGGGGCCCGGAATGCTTGCCATACCAGGAGAGACTGAAAATGCTAGAACTCTTCAGTTTGGAAAGGAGAAGACTGAGCAGGGGAGGGAAGATATGATAGAGGTCTATAAAATCATGAGGGATGTGGACCAAGTGAACAAGTAACTGTTGTTCACCAAGTCCCAGAATACCACACATAGGAGGAACCCACTAAAATTAGTAGGTGACAATTTTAAAACTAATACGAGATTTATTGATTTATTTATTTTACTCGATGCATAGTTTACTTGTGGTATTCATATAGGCAGATAACATAGCCAGGTTCAAAAAGGGACTGGATCAATACATGGATAATCAATCTATTAATGGCTATTGAAAAGAATGTTTGGAAATGTTTCCTCTGGCATCTCTATAATGATGAATGGGAGGGAGGGTACTGAATAGGGGACAGATCACTCTAGATACATCCAGTTCAGTACTCTCTCTCCAGCACCCACTTTTGTCACTGTCAGAGACAGGATTCTAGACTCTGTCTAACCCAGTATAATATTTGTTATGTTCTTCTGTCCATATATTAACCAATTATTTTTCTTCATTACAGTTGCAAGGCAATGGCAGCATCCTTGTCTACTCTGCTTTTCACCTGTGCTGGTTATAGGGCCTCCTTCGTGCTTCTGTTTTTGTTGTCATCATGTTCCTTTTAACTGTATTGATTGAGAGGGTGGATGATTTTCAAGGATCTTTGGCTAAATGGTCACCTGTGAATGTAGGGGTTTGGGTTCAGTGACCCAGGAGGTCCTTTGCAGTTCTATGTTCCTGTGATTACAAAGCTGAAATTAAAGTGGCAGCATGTACTGGAACCCAGGACTTCCTCCTCCCACATTTACACTGATTCTATTTTGTTATCATGTATCTTCTTTTGTCCATCTCAGAACAAGAGATATTGTTGCACTCTTCGAAATGATCTCCAAATGGCTCCAAGAGGCTACAGTTTTCTGTTGAATGCACTTGGAACAATACTTAATTCTATATGGGCTAAGCTTGTTAAAAATAGAGCCAACATTTTTTTTCCAGTTCCAAGTGTGAGCCTCCAGGATATTCAGTGGGGGACTGCATGGGAGAAGTACAGACTCTGTAGCAATGATAGGACTGTTTGGTAACTGTTTCTTTTAGCTTCAGACTATCCTTTTCATTTCTCTAAAGAAGCATAGAAAAGGGTCTTTGGCCATCGCATAAGTGATGAACAATGATCTCATTGCTAACCATTTCCCTGCTCATGTTACTGAAAGATTTGCTGACTGCCACTGCACAAAGGGTGTCCCCAATCAGCAGAATGCCATTCTGCTCTTCCAATACAATGGAAGTAGCAGCTTATCATGCACAAGTTGACAGAAGAGGTTTTAAGCCTGAAGGACATTGAATCAGATCTTCAGAACTGAGTGATGCAAGACCATGAGAAATGCCAGTTTATACCAGGTGATGATTTGAGCAATAATCTGCTATTATACACCTAAATCCTTATTTTAGCACGTATATGAAAGTGGTCAGATTGTTAGAAATGTCGATGCTGATCATCCAGTGTGGCTTCAGCATGTTAAGTTTTGTGTGTACATGGAACCTTAAGAATCAGGCCACTCACTCATAATCCAAGAGTTCTGAAGTGTTTGTCTATTGCTATCTGTTGTGGAGAATGAAAGTGAATCATGATGAGCAGAATTGTTTTTGTTCTAACTTTCCTTTTTTATTGCACTCTCAGGAAATCATATAATCCATTAGCGACTAAAAAAACACTCAGGTATTTGTATCACATTTTTAGTGACCACATTTGACTCTAGAGGTTCAGCAAACTTCTTTGTCAGGGCATAAAAGCATGCAATAAATACACAATTCCATCTGTAATGTCCTTTTATAGAACTTAATATGTAGATTTTTTTCCTCTGAAATTTTACTGAGTGACTTGATAATTATTCTGATGACAGGGAAAGTTCTGTATCTACTAAATGAATGCCAATTCCATTTTGCCATTGACTTTTATGAATTTATTGACATTGATCTCAATGTAATGTTGTACCACAAATTATTCATTAGCATTATATTTCATTTTTGTGTTAAACCTCTCAAAAACTGTCACAGGTGGATCACAATATTTTAAAATAGAATAAAATTAGTTCCCTCCATTTAACAGCATTGTATTTTAAGAATCATGCAAAATATCCTTGACCTAAAGCTAGACACAACAGAAACCTATTTTTGAAGCAGATGAGAACATTTCATTTCCCAATGCATGCCCTAATTTCCAGTTCCCCTGTATTATCTAGAGCCAGACTGGAAGAAGTGGTGAATGGCATCACATCCCAGCCTCTGTAGTTAAGATACCTTGTCCCTCCAAAAATCTTGCTATTTATTGAAAAATGCAAAGTTTAGCAATTCAGAGAGAGATTAACACAGAAAAATGCTATCAGTGATGGGAAGGGGAGCATCTTCATTGAATAACCACTGTGAGTAACAGCACCAAAGTACAGACTGTTTTAAGTGATTTACAGAATCATAGAATCATAGAAAAATAGGATTGGAAGGGACTTCAGGAGGTCATCTAGTCCAACCCCCTGTTCAAAGTGGGAAGATCCCCAATTAGATCATTCCAACCAGGGTTCTGTTGAGCCCGACCCTAACAACCTCCAAGGATGGAGATTCCACCACTCCTCTAGGTAATCCATTCCTGTATTTCACCATTCTCCTAATGAGAAAGATTTGTCCTAATACCCAACCTAAACTTCCCTTGCTGCAACTTGAAATCCTTGCTCCTTGTTCTGTCATCTGTCACCACTGAGAACAATCTAACTTCATCCTTTCTGGAACCACCCTTCAGGTAGCTGAAGGTTGCTATGAAAGCTCCCCTCAGTCTTCTTTTCTCCAGACTAAATATGCACAGTTCCCTCAGCCACTCCTCACAAGTCATCTGCCCCAGACCCTGAACCATTTTTGTTGCCCTCTGCTGGACTCTCTCCAATTCATCCACATCCTTTCTGTAGTGGGGAGCCCAAAACTGAACACAGTACACACAAATGCAGAAGAGAGGTGAATAATTATTTTCCTCATCCTGTTGCCAACACTCCTACTAATACAGCCCAGTATTCTGTAAGCCTTTCCACAACATGGCCATGCTGTTGACTTATATCCAGCTTACTGTCCACTGTAACCCCTAAGTCCTTTTCTGCAGAGCTGATGCTTAGCCAGTTGTTCCCAAACCTGTTGCAGTGCATGGGATTCTTCCATCCTAAGTGCAGAACTTGGCACTTGTCTTTGTTGAATCTCATGAACCTTTGACTTGTACAAAGTCAAACACAAACTCTGTGGCAGAGTTGAGGGATGAGCCCAAGTCTTCTGCTTCTCTGCCTAATGCCTTAAAAGCAGTGGGACATCTTATATGCCCTATTGTCTTGCCACAATATAGGGAGGATTACTTGCCGCATCAAAGAGTCTGTCTTTAGATAAATGGACATCACTTCAGATTCCATTTGCACATCTCAAGCTTCCTTAAACTCTTATGCATCCACATCTGTTTCTACAGGATATAGCACAATGCTTTAGCCTACCTCTTCCTCCTGCTCTTCCTCACTGGTGAGTCTTAACCAGATTCACTGGTCGAGGACTTTACTGTTTATTGCTCTCCTCAAGGCATCCTTCACATTCTTGTTCCTTGGGCTGTAGATTAGTGGGTTTAGCACAGGAACCACAATGGTATAGAAAACAGAGATATATTTATCTGAATTGAATGAATACTAAGAGCTGGGTTGGGAATATGAAAGAGCAAAGTCATCTCATAAATTATGGTGGATGCGGGTCAGGAAGCACACGTGGAGAGTGTTTTACATCTGGCTACTATAAAGCATATCTTCAGAACTGATATGACTAGGAAAATGTAGGAGATGATGATAATGATAGAGGAGTCATTTTCCTCAGAGCTGCCATAGGTGTATAGCAGAAGCTCACTGAGAGTTGTGTCAGAGCACAAGAGCTCGAGGAACAGCAGGACATCACAGAACAAGTGGTTTATTACATTGGAGCCATAGAAGGAGAGCCTGAATGCAAAACAAGTGTGGACCAGTGCACTTAGGGTGCCATCTAGATAGGACAGCAACACCAATATGGCACACCTTCTGGGACATGGTAATTGTGTAGTGACTTACAAATAGCCACGTACAAAGGTGCAGAAGAAGTAAAACTGCAGCTCACAGCCAGCATAAGAAATAGTCTTGCTTGCTGACAATAAATTGACCAGCATCTTGGGAACAATCATGGAGCAATAGCAGAGATCCATAAAAGACAAGTTACTAAGGAAAAAGTGCACAGGAGTCTGGATGTGGGAATTGTACCTGATCAGCACCATCAGCCTATTGTTCCCCAAAACCATACTGTACATTGTGGAGAACACCAGAAAGAGGACAACCTGGATCACAGGATGACTAGGGAATCCCAGGAGAATAAACTTGGTCACTGTAGTGCTATTAACCATAGGCATGTCCTTGTGATAGATCCTCTGCTGGAGAGAAACAGTAGCTGGACTGAGCAGATAGTCAGCCAGCATGGCTTGTTACAGTATCATAGACACAATTGTAGTAAATCCATCTACCATCAGCAAGAAGAGACAATAGTAATTGGGGAAACTTGTATCTTTTAGTGAATTTCAGAAAGA
>NW_005842683.1:357439-377414 GCF_000455745.1 Alligator sinensis | reverse complement strand
CCTGCTGAAAGAAACTAGTTGTGACAGATTGCTCTTTGGCATAAATTAGTGTAATTCCACTGAAATCAATATAGCTATGCTAGTTTGTGCCACCTGAGTCTTTAGCCCTGTGTTTCATTCTTTTCCATTGTAAACATACAGGGTCTTTATACACACCATTATATTTTATCCTCACTAATTTAAAGAGGATTAAAAAATTTAAACTTGTTTATTTTGACATGTCGGGTTTGTGGTTGCATGCACAGGGCTTTCTAATGAATTAGGCCCAGTATGAAATTCCCTATGAATTCCACCAGGGGGAGCCAAATACTAATCTATCCCAGTGCTGTCTTTCCTGATGAATTACAGCAGGAGGTGCATGTTCACCAGTAAACCAGTAAGTAATACCCCAGTATTACTAATCCCCTCCCTCCACAGTCCCCGCCCCACCACCAGGAGCCTAACACTCACCCCCACTCCCTGCCCCTGCCCCTGCCCCTGCCAAGCACGGTCACCCCAAAACCCTGCCACTTTCACCCCCGCAGGTTCTGCCTGGTCTCCAGCAGGCGATCCCACGGTGGGGATCCCTATGCCAAGCCATGTGCATTATCCCCTCCCCACCCCCCACTGCATGTTAGAACGTAATGTAAATGTATATATGATATTTTATTTTTTTTACTATGTATATATATGTCATATCATAAATATACATTTCTATGTGGTGAAAGGAGTGGGTGCCACCCAGGCTCCTCATCTTCCGTCACATCACCATTGGTGATTGCAGCTGTTGGTGGTGGTGGTGATGGGATGGGAGGGTGGGTGGGTGGTGTTGTGTTGCCAAAATAGGTGTGTGCCATGAACACTTATTGCAACACTCAACACTGTAGTAATAGTACAGTGTGTGGGGAGGAGGGAGGGAATCCACGGTTCCAGCCAACAGTTGTTACTTTTCCATGATGTAGGACCACATTTTCCAGCATTCCCAAGCTGTCGGGGCTTGGAACAGTTTTCATAGGGATCCCTGATGGAGGGGGAGGGGAAAGGAACTGTTTCCTCCACTCCCCTTCCCCTGCCCAGTGAGGCTGTGATGCCATGAATACCTGCAGCATTGTTTGTTTTGTGCGGAATATGGCTCTGTGAAATGTTGGGGTGTTTGTGAAATGTTGGTAAAAAGGTGGGGTGTTTGGGTTGATGTTGGGGTTGAATATGTACTGTATGCCCCCCCACACCCCGAGCCCCCTCCACTATAAGCTTTCCATGTGTAGATGCATGTCAGCATCGCAGCACTGGTTCAGAGGGAAGGGAATGGAGGTAAAGGCAAAGAAGCCAAAGTAAGCAACACCTCAAACTACTTGTTTTGGTGCTGTTTACAATAAAGTCTCATGTTACCCTGTCTTTCTGGATCTGGCTCCCTAACTGTGAAAGATTGCAAAACCCCTGCTCACAGTGGGGAGGAGTGGGTGGAGGGATACAAACAACAAACCCCAAGCATAAGCTCAGACCAAGTGCAACAGTGGGGTTGAGGGGGAGGGGAGGGGAGGGGAATAAACTTTTTACAAAGGAAAAGCCCTTTGCTCCTTGGAGAAAAAAGAGAGCGAGCTTGGCCTGAGAAGTTGCTAATTTCCCTCTTTCAAATGTAAAACCTTCTCTCCTGCTCTTCCCTGGTGCAGTATTGCTACTTTTTCCTGCCGGGGTTTGGATGGGGTGCTCTGGTGTTGGGGGGGGGTCACTCTTTCTTGCAAAGCTACTCAAAGGTTCTTACTTCAACTTTCAAGTAAATATGATGGGTGGATTTCATTGTCGTGAAAGAAGGTGAAGAGTAACGCACAACAGGAGGCCTGCAGTGGCAGCGCGCAAGTCTGGGGGTGGGGTGCATACCTCCCCCACTTCCTTGCCTGGACGTGCACGCAGTGGCATGAGCCACCCTTCCCCCCACCCCATGCTCCAGCTCCCCTGCAGGGCAGCTCTGTCCTGTTTCACCCCTCAGCTGGTCAGCAGCCATCCACTCAGCCCCACCTTGCTACGCACTTCACAGCATGTAGGCCCTCTTTGTTAGCCAGTGAATACAGCACGCAAGTTCAGGGGAGGGGGCCCTCCTTGGTGGTTTTCCAATAAAAATCCCTAAGCTCTGTCTACTCTCCACCCAGATTCCTTCCTTCCCTCCTATTTTCAGCTCCAACTGGTATGCTGGCTGCCACTGCCACCACTGACACCACCCGCATCTGCTGCAGAAGAAAAGCAGACCAGCCATGTACAAAGCCTGAGAACAGTGCCTGACACCAATTCTTTGTACACATTTGCATTGGCTCACCTGGCAATGTTCACAATGTCTCACTGCCAGGTGCCTATCGCTACTGGTATCCCTGCCTGCCTGCCTCCATGGCTAAAATAAGTATTATCCTTAGATTAATTATATGGAAAAAAATAGAGAATAATGATGATGATTATAATTATACAGCTGATACTGGTTTTAGACAGTGAATAAAAAAATATTAAACCCCCTCTCCTCCGAGAAAAAGGCGCCTGTAGTTTGTTAATTAAGAACAAAATGAACATGCACGTCAAATAATAATTTAAATTTTACAAATTTAAATGTTCTTTTTAATATTAACATACTATTATTTATCAATAATTGGAATATTTTTGTTTCTGGTCAGGGTAAAAACTGTCTGTGAAGCATGCTGTGTGTGTCCTAATTCCAGGGCTGAATATGGGTTCTGCCTCCCGGCCTACATCCCTTGTGTGCCTGCCTATGCCGTACAAAATTTTGAAATGCTGAAAAATTAGAATTGTTTAAGTACTCCAAGCATCTCCTTACTCAAATATGCTTTATTAACTCTTGACAAATGCTGGATGCGATAGTCTTTTTTATTTTTATTTTTTTTAGTTTTTGTAGATAAGTCACAGGTGCATCAAATATAACCCCAAATTTGGACTTCAATGTATTTTCTCTAGTATATAACTATTGTGTACTCTCCAGTATCTGACTGTTGAGTACTCTCCTGGGACAAAACAGCTTGGTGTACTTTCAAGATACAGAAGAGCACAAAGTCATGGCTGGGTGCTGGGCGACAATTCTCTGACTGTTGGGCATTCTGTTCATTTTGTCCAGCAGGTACAGCAAGAAAAATAGCATGAAGTTTTGGTATTGGGGTAATGTCTTTTCCTAGCAGTAAAAATGAAAAAATAATAATATCTCCCTCTGCTGCCTCTTGGCCTTCCTCCTTTGCCATCTGCCTTCCTCTGGTGCCTGGCCCAAGCTCTACAGTCCTGGGCCGGGCATGCTTGTTGGGTGCCTTATTGCCTAATGATTGTGCTATTTAGTATCTTGTGAGGACAATGAGCCCAATTACATCCATCTACAGTAATAAGAATAAGAATAAGAATACTAATCTGCCTTTAATCATAGTTTCATGGTTTCATAGTACATAGGGTTGGAAGGGACCTGAGAAGATCATCAAGTCCGATCCCTGCCAAGGGCAGGAAAGAATGCTGGGGTCAAACGCCCCCAGCTACGTGATTATCTAGCCTCCTTTTGAAGACCCCCAGGGTAGGAGCAAGCACCACTTCCCTTGGAAGTTGGTTCCAGATCCTAGCCACCCTGACTGTGAAGTAGTGCCTCCTGAATCTACTCTCGGTCAACCTATGGCCATTATTCCTCGTTACTCCCAATAGTGCTCGGGGGAACAGGGACTCTCTCATAGCCTGCTGGTCCCCCGTGGCCAGTTTGTAGATGGCCATCAGATCCCCTCTCAGCCTTCTCTTGTGGAGGCTGAACAGGTTCAGGTCCCGTAGCCTCCGCTCATAGGGCCTGCCTTGCTAGCTCCTGATCATACAAGTGGCCCTCCTCTGGACCCTCTCAATGCTGTCCACATCCCTCCTGAAGTACAGTGCCCAGAATTGGATGCAGTACTCCAACTGCGGCCTGACCGGTGTCACATAGAGGGGGAGGATCACCTCCTTGGACCTGCTCGTGATGCATCTATGGATGCATGACAAGTTGCAGTTAGCTTTGCTGACCGCATCCCCACATTGGCGGCCCATGTTCATTTTGGAATCAATAATGACACCAAGATCCTTTTCTGCCTCTGTGCTGATGGGAAAGGAGTTTCCCAGCCTTTAGGTATGCTGCTGGTTCTTCCTCCCTAGCTGCAGTACCTTGCACTTGTCAGTATTGAATCCCATCCTGTTCTCATCTGCCCACCCTTGTAACCTGTCTAGATCTAGTTGCAGCCTGTCCCTCTCCTCCAGCGTGCCCATTTCTCCCCACATCTTAGTGTCATCTGCAAATTTGAACAAGCTGCTTTTCACCCCCAAGTCGCTGATGAAGATGTTGAACAGTGTGGGTCAGATGACCGAGCCCTGGGGGACGCCACCACCCACATCCCTCCAGGTCAAAAAAGACCCATCCACCACCACTCTCAACATCGACACCACAGTCGCCTAATTTCTTAATGAGAATGGGGTGAGAGACAGTGTCGAAGGCCTTCGTAAAGTCCAGAAAGACTATGTCCACCACAACATCTATATCCATGGATTTTGTGACCTGCTCGTAGAAGGCCACCAGGTTGGTCTGATAGGACCTGCCTCTAATGAACCCATGTTGGTTGCCCCTAAGCATGATCTCCCCTGCTGGCCCCTCGTAGATGTGCTCCTGGATAATTTTCTCAAAGAGCTTCCCCAGGACTGAGGTAAAACTAACGGGCCTGTAGTTTCCTGGGTCCTCCTTCCTCCCTTTTTTGAAAATGGGCACCACATTGGCCATGTTCCAGTCCTCTGGCACCTCACCAGAGCACCATGAGTGCTCATAAAGATGTGCCAGGGGTCCCCCAATGACTTCTGCTAATTCCCTCAGCACTCTGGGGTGGAGATTATCAGGACCTGCTGATTTTAACACATCTAGACCCACCAGAAGTTCCCTGACTAGGTCCTCACTTACCCTAGGCCTGGCAGCACCTCCCCTGAGTCTGTCAGGGATACCAGTGGGGGGGATGCCCCGGTCCCTGCTCAAAAAGATGGAGTCAAAAAAAATTGTTAAAGAGGTTAGCTTTGTCATCTGGTGTGACCACCAGATTTCCTAGTGTATCATGCAGAGATCCTACATTACCCGGTACCTTCTTTTTACCCCCTATGTATTTAAAAAAGGACTTCTTGTTATCCTTGATCTGGGTCGCTAGTCCCAGTTCCATCACCACCTTAGCCTTCCTAAAAGCCCCCCTACAATCTCGGGCAATGGAGGTATAATCCTCTTTGGTGATGGCCCCTCCCTTCTATTGGGTGTGCACCTCCTTTTTAGCTTTGAGATGTTCATGGATGCTTTTGGTGAGCCATGGGGACTTTTGAGCACTCCTGCGCACTTTGATCTGCATGGGGATTGTCACCCTTTGGGCTTAGAGGATCATCTCCTTAAGGAATGACCACTCTTCCTGGACTCCCAATTCCCCTCCCCTCCAGGACCTCGGTGCCTCCCTGACTAGTCTCTTTACCTCATTGAAATCTGCCCTTCTGAAGTCTAGGGCTGTTGTCTTGCTGCAGGCCTTTGACACCCTGTGCTGTATGGTGAATTCCAGTAGGCGATGATCACTATCACCCAGGTGGTCGAGAACCTGCAGTCCACTCACCAGGTCGTCGCCCATGGCCAGGACCAGGTCCAACAAGGCATTTCCCCTGGTGGGGCTGTGCACCTCCTGGGTTAGATGGAGGTCCTGTAACTTGGCTAGGAACCTACGTGACCGGTCAGACCTGGCTGATTGCTCTTCCCAGCAGATGACCTGGGATAATCATAATAATCTGCTTCCAGAAGTGATTAATAATCAGCGTCAGGGAGAGGGTGCCCTGCCATCAGGTCAAAGTAATGATTGTTAGGGCTGTGCAAAACAGCATCGTTTCTTTTGACTTCCATTTCACCATTTCAATGGACAATGTTTTGTTTGCAGTTTTGTTTCATTTTGAAGCACTGTTCCATTTTGTTTCGTCAAAACTGTTTCGCTGTTTGAACGCTGTTTCGATGTTTCGTCCATAGGCTATAATGTCCAGGAAGCACAAAACTGCCTATAACTTTGTCCTTCTTTGGCAGATCTGGATGAAAACAGCATGGATGGTAGCCCCTTCTCAGGGCATGAAGTTTCAAGCAGATAGGTGCAGCGATTTCTGGGAAACTGCACCTCAAAATCTTGAACGCAAAACTCATGTCACTTGTAAGTGTGAAGGCACAGGGGGCTAAAAACTGCAGGCATGGTATCCCCTGCTGAGGCCACAAAGTCTGCCCAGTTTGAAGGAGATAGGTGCAGGTGTTTCTGGGAAACTGCACCTCAAGCTGCTGACAAGCAAAACTCATGACATGAGTAATTTTGTGTGTGTGTTAAGGCACAGCAGGGTGAAAATTGCAGGCATACTAGGGCCTGCTGAGGCCATGAAACCTGCCAGCTTTCAAGGAGATAGGTGCAGAGGGTTCTGGGAAACTTCACCTCAGGCTGCTGACAGGCAAAACTCATGACATGGATGACTATATCTGTGTTAAGGCATGCGCTCACTGGCGCTGGGGCATCTACATGACACAGTAGTGTGCCCCAATGAGGCCTCCTCCTCCCCTACAGCCTCGGCATGATCCACAGGTAAAATAATAATTTAGTGAGCAGCAGCACAGTAGCTCTAGCAGCATCTCAGGTACCCAAACTGTCACAGAGCCTTTCTTTCCTTTCCTGCAGGAGCTTCTTCTCCAGCAGCTGCCAGAGAACTCTCCCTGCCAGCCCCAGCCCTGGGTCTTAGATGTGCCCAGGGCCCTAAATACTTCTGGTCAATTGACCAGAGACAGGTACAAGGGGTGCTGATTGGGTGGAAAAACCCTTTGTCAGGCGGAGGAAGCACCTGGTCTGTGTGTGTGCTGGTCCTGAATGGAAGGAATAGTAAAGAAGCCAGAGGTTGGCTTGGCATGCAATGCAGGCATGAAAGCCAGTCAGTGAAAATGGAAATGGAGGTGTCAGGGGGTGAGGGACAGGCTGGGGAGGGGGGAGGGGGGAAGGGGGATGTAGCAGTGCAGGTAAAAGTGCAGAGGTGCCTGGGGTGTCAGATGTCCAGAAGGTTGTAGTGTGTTAGAATTCCAATGTCTATATTGAGTCCATGAGTTTCTGTACCTAGGAGGCTAATGAAGTGAAGTTCATAGGCCTGCTCTGAAAAGTGGTTTGTACATTCAAACAAGCACCAAACCTTGCTAACCTAACCTCATCACCAGAACTGAAGCCAACTTCCTACAGCTCAAAACACAAAACCTGCCAACTATCTCTAGTACCCCCACAAACTGCACACCAGAATCTATCAAAGACAAGAATACCCAACTACCTGTGAGGGCACATTCCTCACAAAAAAACCCCACTCTGTCTCCACTCTCTCAGGTCTGATCCTGAGAGTAAATTTACGAATCACTTTTCCCCCATCTCTGCAGTTCTGCCTCCTTGACACTCTTCACCAGCACCTCCATCCACTGATTCAGGGTTTGGCTGCTGCACACCATACTGAACCACAAGGGGTCAAGCCATTTCCTGATGCCCTCCTTCAGCTGTCTTGCCAGTGCCTGCACATCTGATGACAGAGGCTTCCCCCATCCAGGATCATTGATCCCCTGGAAGCACTCCATTTGGCTCTTAAGTTCCCTCACTATGGGGATCACCTGGGTAAGGATGGCATCGGCAAGGCTCAGAGTCTCAGTGGCCTCAAGGAAGGGCTTGAGGACCACCAAGATCTGCAAGATGGTATCCCACTCAGCTCTATTCAGGGGGCTGCTGATCCCAATCTCCCCCAGCAAGGCCATCTCATGGGCAGCCTTCTGTTGCTCCACCAGCCTTTCAAGCATCAAGTATGTGGAGTTCCACTGAGTCTTCACATCCTGCATGATTCTGTGCTGTGGGATGCTCAGCTCTGCCTGGTTCTCCCACAGCATCTTGCCCCATTTGATGCTGGGGTGGAAGTAGCCCACCACCTTCCTGCATTTTGAAATGATCTTGCTGGTGGTGCTGGTGCCATCACCAGCAGCCCGGTCCCCCTCCAGGGCCTCCCTGACAATAAGGTGAAACTTGTGTGCCACACAGCAGATGCCAACAAAGTTGGCATCATGGACTGCCTTGACCATATTGGCCCCATTGTCGGTGACCATGAAATCACGGGCGAGCTTGCCCTGCCCAATGAGCCACCCCTGCACCAAGCGGTTCATGACCTCCATGATCTCGTTTGCCATGTGGGACTCATCCATCACATCAGCTTCAAAGAGAGCCCACCTACAGCCTGACCGATTGCACGAGTGCCCTGTGATGGGGAGGTAGCCATGATCTCCACCCTGGCTGCTCCAGATGCCCAAGGTGGAGTGTAAGGCCATCTGCAGACCTGCCTTGTGCAGCTCCTCCCTCAAGTGCTCCATGTATGCCTCATGCAGGGATGGCACCACCATCATACTAAAGGTGCTATGTGCAGGCACTTGGTATAATGGGGCCACGAGCACCATGAGCCACCTGAACCCTGGCCACTTAACTAGGGAGAATGGCCTGCCATTGACAGCGAGAATCTCTCCAGTGTTCTGGGTGAGCTCGCTCACCTTTGGAACACACCCCCCCCCCTTTCAGTCTGCCTTTCCCTCACTGTTCCAGGGTGGGCTGCCTCTGCTTTGGGGGGACAGGGGTTTTGGAGCAAGAGGGGGACTTCCCTTTGGGCACGCTCCCACTGGTGCCAGTCTGAGGAGGAGCAGGGGCAAGGGGTGGTGCCTATGGAGATGCATCAGCATCCCTGTATTGCTCATTTGTTTTGTTCCCTGCCCCGGATGATTTGGGGAAGTGAAATGGGGGTGAAGGAGGCTGACATGCTGGTGGGGCTGCTTCTTGTTGTCATGGTGGGGTGGGGGGGGGGCAGGTTATGGATGATGCGCGTGGAGGGGATGCAGTCTCAGGCACAGGCAGTGGTACTGGCACATCTGACCTCTCCTTGTTCCTTGTGGAAACCTCACCCCTTTTAGCTGGAGGAAAGAGGCTGCATCTCATTTTCATGAGTGGGGGGGGAGGAATTACACCTCTCCCTCTACCCCCTCTTCCACCTCTCTCTGAAGGCTTGCCACCACCTGCCTTTCCACCATGCTTTATGGTGTGTTTCATGTATAAAACCAAATATAATGTCTTCCTTTCTATATAAATTCAGTAGTGTGGGTGGGTGCAAAGAACAAACCATAACTGTAGAAAACCAAAAATAATGTCTGCTCACAAGTCCAAGCCCTTTATCCTGCAGCTGGACCAGATCCTCACACCCTGGAACCCTAGCTAGAGCTGTACCATGTACTCCAGCATGGATGACCCGCCAAAGCCTCTGCTGTGGCCTGGCAGCAGCGATAAGGCATCAGCATGGAAGGGCTCCTTGGGGTGCCAGTAGCCCATCCTGCCATGGTCCTTTCTCCTGGCTTCATGCAGCATCTCCAGCAGACTTAGCCACTACCCGCTGCACTGACTCTCAGTGTGAAGTTCCATCTAGGAGGCCAGCCTTAGGATAGCACTACCTGCTCCTCCCTGAGCACCCCTGAACCCTAAGACACTGCCAGAAGTTGCGTATCATTGCCACTAGCAGGGACAGACTTGGGTCACCTGGCATGTCTGCCTTGCCCACTGGGTAAGCTCCACACTGGGGAGAGGGCTCTCCCCACCTCTGCCTCTGCTCCAGCCAAGCTGCACTCCCCCTGACCCCCAGAGTCCCTCTGACAGCACACAAGGACGTGGGAGGGAATGCAAAAATGTATTGAGCAGCCTGTGCCCCTTCAGCTAAAAAGGCATGGGCATCACACATGTGGAGGAATTTGTTGACACTGGCAGTGATATTGTACTTGGCTGCAGGGGGGCAAGGATGTGTAGCGCCAGCACAAATAGCCTTCCAGGTGGTGGTGGATGTTGCACGGCATCATGGCAAGCAGCAGCACCAGGGCATAGTGGAATGGACACCCCTCTGTGTGAACAAACAGTTCCCCATGGTACGCCCAGGACACTCTCAGCAGAATCATGCTCAGGGCACAGAGCCAGTGCAGGAGGGGAGCCAGCCCCAGAGTGCCTCTCCAGAGAGGCCCCCTGAGGGGCGGGCAGAGGTGCCACCAGCTCCATGTGTCAGTCAACCTGGAGCCCCTAGCCCACTTGCCTGGGTGATGTGGGCCTGGCAGCAATGGTGGAGATGGCCTAGCCTACAAAAGGAGAATGTGGGGGAGTGGGTCTGAAACTGCAACAGCAGGTGATGCCAGGAGCTAGGCCTGTCCTGGCCTGGGAACGGAAAGCAGCCTGCAATCAGCACTCAGAGGCCCACCTGCCCCTGTGGGACAAGCAGGGATGGGGGCCTGGCCAGCAGCTGCCTGTTCCAGGCCTTGCCCAGCTGACTTATCATGGTTCTTGGAAACCTGAACATGCATGACCCCTGATCTGAGGCCAGGCAGCACACAGCCACCTAGTATAGTGCAGGTTTCCTCACAAATGTTGAAAACCCTTGCAAACAGTCACATCCTCCTACCTGAGTAGGTCCTGCAGCTGCACATGGGAGAGAGACACCAGTTGTCAGCTAGAATGCACTGTCAGGGTCACCACCAGTCTCCTCCAGGGTCCTCCATCTGCACTGGCTCCGGCAGCAAAGAATCCAAATGGATTCTGGACATTTGGAATCCAAATGGATCAGATGCTGGACCATCTGATCACTGTGGCAGAGGAGTGGATGGTGAGCTCAAAGGCCTGGTGCTCAGAGGACATTTTGCATGAGCATGAGTTCAAGGACAGATCCCTGGTCCTCAAGAAGTGGCCCCTGGAGTCCCAGGAGCGGCAGGCTGCCATGGTGGCCAGGGCAGTGGAGGCCATGCAAGAGGATTGCCAGGTGCAAGGCAACATCCTGATCCTGATGGTTGCCTTTGTGCTGCCTGCTGCCCAGCTCCTGGCTAAAGCCCTGTCTGCCCCCTGGCAGCTGCCTGCCACCCAGCAGCAAGCCCTTCAGTGGGCTTAGGCTATGCTGCACTGACACCTCCAGTGGTCAGATTCCCCTGCCCCAGCATCCATCCTAGATCCCCTGCCAGCCATTCTCCCCACCTGGGCACTGCCCCACCACTTTCCCAGTGTTCATGCAGCCCTAGAGGAGGAGCTGCCTTCAGTGGGGCCAGCACCATATGCTGGCCCTGCTGACCTGGCCTGCTAGCTGCAGAAGAGGGAGTTGGCCCCACGAGCAGAGGAGTGGCCACCCTCACCCTTAGGTGAGCCCCCTCACCTGCTGGCCTCACAACAGTGAGTGCACTCACAGGGGTGTGGCCAGAGGCCAGGGTGCTGGGCACCTGTCCCCAGGCTCCACCCTCTATGTGGCCCTATCCCAATGCCCCCCCACCCTGGGATGGCACACACAGCATAGTCTGCATAGGGAAAAGGGTGCTTTAGTGGCGGTGGGTGGGGTGAGTGGTGGAGGGGTCTGTGGGCAGGAAAGGAAGGGGGAGGGACTTTGTGGTTCAGGAAGGAGGCTTGTTGTAAGGGAGGGGGAGGGGCTCTGCTGTTTGGGAGGGAGGGAGGACAGGGTCTGTGTTTGTGCAGGAGCATAAAGTGTTTTTTTCTGAGAACTGTCTGCAGTAAGCATGGTGCTAGGGGGTGCATGGTGGAGCTAGGGTCCATGGACAACCATCCAGATGGCCTACAATGAGGAGTTCTGGTGAAGATGGTCAGCCAGTGCTTCTCACACCCAGTGCCCTGGCCCAGACTCCTAGATGTGTGGCTTACCAAGCATCAGTGCAGGGGGGGGGGGGGGGTCAGGCATTGTTTTCACTGCCAGTGTCCTTCACTCACAGCACCTCCTCCACCCAGGCCTTACAGAGAAACCCCCCCAGAGCCTCACAGATGTTATGCAGCACACAGACTAGGACAATGACCAGGGGGGTGTTGGCCTCAGTGATCTTGAGGCAGATGGTAAGCATGCTCCAGCATCCCTTCAGGCAGCCAAAGGCACAATTTACCACTGCATGGGTCTGGCCCAGACACCTGCTGAAGTGTGCCTGGTGAGAGTCCAGATGGCTGGTGTAAGGCCACATGAGCTGCGGAGGAGTGTATAGGAGGGGTTCCTGATGAGGAGAGGCAGGACCAACACCACACCCAGCTGGAGATCTGGCATCCCTGGTGCAAAGTGTCTGCTCTCTACCAGGGACGGCAGAGTGCAGTTGCAAAAGATGTAGGCATTGTGGGCACTGCCCACCCAACTGGCACTTACATTGGTGAAAGTGCCATCATGGTTGATGATGGCCTAAAGCATGATGGAGTGGAAGCCCTCCAGCTGTAGTAGAGGTGGTCACCATGGGGTGGGCACATGACAAGCATGTGGGTTCTGTCCAGGGGCCTGATGAAGTGGGAGACCCCCTGGGCATGGGACCCTGACACCACCTCCAGGGGGTCATGCACCTAGAGCATGGCGTGACTCAGCACATCCTGGAGGGTTCTGCAGAACTCCAGGACAGCCTTTCCAGTGGTCACCCTGCCCGTGTCAAAGAGATGGCTGACATAGCACAGACTGGCAGGCATGGCCAGCTTGAGCAAGATGATGGCCAGCTGGGTGTCCACAGGGAGGGGCCACTGCATGGTAGCCTGCTGCAACAGATGTGGGTAGAGCTGCTCAAGGAGCTCTTGAAAGTTGGTCTGGGTCATCTGGAATGACTCCAGCCACTTCACATCATCCCAGATGTTCTAAACAACATGCAGCCACCAGTCCTGGATGACTGGGCAGGCCCACAGGTGGCAGGGATGAAAACCCAAGAGCACATGGATGGCACTGGTGGTGGTAACCAAGTATACATTGTCAGTGTCCCTGCAGGGGTCAGGACATCAGCATGGGGTCCAAGTGGCAGCAGCATGGTGTCAGGAGGCCTGAGATGCCACTGTGAGCCTGGCCACATGGCTGGGCTACATGGGAGGGTAGGGAGGGCCGAGACTGACCAGCGCTAGGCAGTGATCACTAGAGTGGTAAAGCAGGGCAACCACAATGTCCAGCAAGTGCCCACGACACTGGACGTTGCTCCTGGGGTCTGGGTGTCGCACAGCCATCATGTGGTGGGCACAGGTTCCAGGGACAGAATTGCAGAGGGCTATGCCAGTGTACTACAGGGTGCTCCAGTCCAGAAACACAGGTGATCAGGGAGCTTGGCTGGCTTTTAAAGATGGCCCCCGGCCACAGGCACCTGTGGCTGACCCCTCCAGCTCCTCCTGGCTGCTGCAGCAGTGTACAAGACTAAAGAGGGCAGGAGCAAGCTACTGCCAGGAGCAGCAAATCTGCTTCCAGATGTGGGCATGTGTAGATGCCTACTGAGTGTGGGTTTACTCTGCAGTAAATTACAACAGAGTAAACCCATACAGTAGTATTTGCATGTGTAAGCATGGCCACTGTCTACACATGTGCCATAATTAGGACTCACTAAACTATTTAACTCCACCATAAAATAGTATTGTTGGGGACAATGAGGTAATTTACTGCAATGAAATGCATGTAAATTTTGCCTGGTAGACCTAGCCAGTTGAGGGCCTGCTGTGCCCTAGCTCATATTGCTGGTGTCCTGGGCACATGTGTAGACTCTGCACCCGGAAGCAGTTTACTCTGCCTCAAAGTGCTGCAGAGTTTATTGCTTTCACAATAATTTCACATGTAGATGCACCCGTGGAGCCCTACTTTTGGATGGTTTCTGTTTCTCACATTAAAGGGGGGATGATATGGTTGAATATGCTTGAGAGAGAGAGAAAGATGTGAATTTGGGATGGGGTTCCATATTTTAGAGAGCTTTCATGGTAAGTACCATATGGAAAATCCTGTTTTTATGGTCCTTAGTTTCTCATATCTATGGATATGGTCTTTTCTAGGAAATTCTGGGAGTTTTAAATGCTCATGCTCTTTTACAGGGGAAAAAATGTAATGGTTTGTTGGTTTAAAGGTATGCCATACTTAATTCAGCTTCTATGTGAAGATAAGGAACACCATTTCATTACCTGGATGGGAACCTGATGACACCTCATTTTCTGCAGCTGCCAGAAGCTATTTTTTGGTGTTTCAAACTTGGGTGCAGCTCCTTGTTAGAGGTCATACGCTGGATGCCTTAACCTTCTGCCATTACTATTCATTCAACTCTTTCCAGTTGAGGAGAGAGACACATATCATCCACTGGATTCCACTTGTTTTGCAACAGGACCTATGGGCACGTCTACACATGCACATTGACTACGCAGTAACTGAAATTATTGTGCAATACAGGTGCACGTCTACATGTGAACACCCGTACTGCACAGTAAAAACGGCAACTTACGCCAACTGGAGCTCTACACCCTATTAGTTACTGTGCAGTAACACACATGTAGACACCTTACTGTGCAATAACACTGTGTGTATGGACTGATTTGGGACTAGCTTTAGTCCCAAATCAGTCCACAAGCAGCGTTAATGCACTTTAATACCTGTGCGTATAGATGCTGGGCTATTCCCACTTACTGCACAACTTACTGTGCAGTAAATTTAAGCCAGAGTAAATACATGTGTAGACATGCCCACTGTTTCCATTTGTGGGTAGCTTGTCTAAAATGTGCTGCACTGATGTAACATAAATTTCTTTATACATAAATTAAAAGCTGGGTCAAATAGTACTCTGCCTTTTGCACTTAATTTGCAGTAAACCTGGCTTTTTCCTCACTTATGCTTTTAAGTTTTGGAAAAGATATATAACAAAAACACTGCATAAAAAATTTACAAAAAGTTGCACAATTTTGTTTTGACAGTCCTATGGTATCCACATGCCTAAATGTGTATGAGAAAAAACATGTAAAATTACTATTAGGTGCAGTTATGTATTGCCTATGGGCCTTTCCTGAGAGTACGCCCTAATGTGATAGAGTTTAAATAAACCCATAGTATGAAACACTGCCTTACCTAAATACCTGTCAAATAATATTGGCAAAAGTTGAACATAGGTTCATAGAACAGAAGTGCCTTACTCCCATTGTAGCCAGTGACCTAATCAAACTGGTAACCTTGTTGTCTGGCTATATTTATTACAGAACAATTCAACATTGCAACAAGAGCTACATTTATCATTAACATTGACTTCACTACTGCATAGATGTTAGCTCTAATCTAAAGGAGAACTTACAAAAATCCATTCTACATTTGGCCTTTAACACTGTAAGCATACATATGAAAATAGAGAAGTGACAGCAGAATATAAAGAAATAATTTATAATTTCATTAAGTGCTAGCAGGAGGTATTATGTCTCTAGCACCCTGTGCAAAGTATTATTCTTGGTACTCCACCAGTTTGTAGAACCATCATTCTACCCATGATATTTTTTGTTTCCTATGCAAACTCAGTTTTCTGCTCCATAATTTTCTAATGGCACTTTTCACCTCCTCATTTCTCAGCGTGTAGATCAATGGATTCAGCATGGGAACAATAATTGTATAGAAAACAGAGACCACCTTATCCTCTGAGAAGGTTATAGAAGGGCGTAAGTAGATGAACATACATGGCCCCAAAAATAGAACAACTACAACAATATGGGAGGCACAGGTAGAAAGGGCTTTCATGCACCCTTCTGAAGATCCAGTTCTCAGAGAAACTAAGATAACAACATAAGATACAAATAGCACAATAAAACAAACAACAGAAATTAATCCACTATTGGCAACAACTAAGATGCCAACAATGTGAACATCAGTGCAAGCCAGTTTCAGCAAAGGGTAAACATCACAGAAATAATGGTCGATCACATTAGGCCCACAGAAAGGGAGCTGGAAAGTCAGGAGTGTCTGTGTGAAAGAATGTATAAATCCCCCCATCCACGATGCCATCACCATCCAGTTGCACACACTTTTGCTCATAATGGTAGTGTAATGAAGAGGTTTGTAGATTGCAATGTAATGATCATAGGCCATCGCTGTGAGTAAGAACACCTCAGTACAACTAAGGAAATGCATTAAGAAGAGTTGTGCCATGCAGCCACTGGAGGAGATGACTTTCTTCTTCACAAGCATGTCTGCAATCAGCTTTGGTGCTGTTACAGAAGAGTAGGAGAGATCTAGAAAGGACAAGTAAACTAGAAAGAAATACATGGGAGAGTTCACATTCTGGCTGTTCTTTATAGTGACAATAATGAGGAGGTTTCCAAACACAATGAGTATATAGAAGAGCAAAAATATCGCAAAAAAGACTTTCTCTAACTCCTGATCTTGAGAGAGTCCCAAAAGAATGAATTCAGATACATTATGTACATGTTCCATAAATCTACAATAGGTGATAGAGAGAACGGAGAATATTCACCTGCCAGACACAAAATAAGAATATAAGTGGTCAACAGATATTGATGTATAATGATAACACTAACAAAGTATATGCAATAAGAACAACAAAGTCTAATGTTCAACTCAAATTGAAAATTACCTACTAAAAGAAGCAGTGTGATGAGATTTTTCAGGATTCACCATATTCTTAGCATTCAAAATGAAGGCTGAATCATAAAAACATTGAATTTTAGCAGAAAATTCCACCTCATCTGTGCTTGGCACTACTCAATGGGTGCATGTACATGAGATGATTAATGCACAGTACACTATCTAATTCTACTGTGCATTAGCACATCAAAGCAAAAGCCCTTGCCTATGTGCTAATGCACAGTAGAATTAGAGTAGGGATGTGCGAAGCTTCAGTCGCTGATTTGATTCAGAGGAGATTCATTCCAATTCGGCAGGGGAATCTCCAAATCCAAATCAAATCTCTCTGAATCGAACTGGAAGCCTCCGATTTGGTTCTGAGAGATTCGATGATTCAGACATAGACATAGCTTTATCTTTTTTCTACATACCTCAAGGTACTAGGCAGCTCATGAACGCTGAGATGGTGGGGCGGATGGAGTGTCCCATGGGAGCATGGGAGGGTCAGCAGCTCAGCAGCAGACCCAGAAGCACTTCTGGTCCACTTCCAGGTACTCTCTGGAGTGTATGGGGGACCCCCCGTCCCTGCTCAGCTCAGTGACTGGTGCCTCCTGGGTCTGGGGGTGCACCTGGGGTACCCCCATGGCCAAACACTGAGCTGGGAGGTGTCCCCCATGCTCCTGTGGGATGCTCCATCCACTCCACCATCTCAGCGTTCATGAGCCACGCCTGGTACCTCAAGGCATGTAGAAAAAACATTTAACACTGTGTCTTGGGCTAAATCAGAGTAGAATCTTCAGATTCAGATTTGGCTGAATTGACACTAAGATGTGGGGCGAGGTGGATACACCTGAAGGGAGAGAGAGGCTGCAACTAGATTTAGACAGACTACAAAAATGAATAGGTAGATGAGAATAGGATGGGGTTCAACACAGACAAATGCAGGGTGCTGCAGCTTGGGAGAAGGAATCTACAGCATACATACAGGCTGGAGAGTTCCCTTCTTGAAAGCACAGAGGCAGAAAGGGATCTTGGAGTCATTATTGACTCCAAGATGAACATGAACTGCCAATGCCAGACCTCAGCCAGCAAGGCCAGCCATACCTTGTCATGCATCCAAAGGTGCATCTCAAGCCGGTCCAGAGAGGTGATACTCCCCCTCTATGCAACTTTAGTCAGGCCACGGTTGGAGTACTGGATCCAGTACTGGGTGCCACACTTCAAAAGGGATGTGGCCAGCCTGGAGAGGGTTCAGAGGAGGGCAGCAGGACAGGCCCTATGAGGAGAGACTGAAGGACCTGAACCTGTTCAGCCTCAGCAAGAGGAGGCTGAGGGGGGACCTGATGGCTGCCTACAAGCTCATCAGGGGAGATCAACAGCAAATAGGCAGAGCCCTTTTCTCCCCAGCACCACCTGGGGTGACGAGTAACAATAGTAATAAGCTGATGGAGAATAGGTTTAGGTTAGAGATCAGAAGGCAATATTTTACAGTTAGGGTAACCAAAATCAGGAACCAACTTCCCAGGGAAGTGGTCCTCGCCCCTACCTTGGGCAAATTCAAGAGGAGGTTGGATGATCACCTGTCTGGGGTCTTGTGAACCCAGCATTCATTCCTGCCTGTGGCAGGGGGGCAGGCTAGATGATCTGTTCAGGTCCCTCCTAACCCTAGCTACTATGAAACTATGAATCGGGACAGTGATCCAAATCAGCTAATTGAATCACTGTCCCCCGAATTGGGTCGAATCCAAATCTGAATCGAATTCAGCCTGCTTCACACATCCCTACTATTAATACAACCCAGGCTGCTGTTGATTTTTTGCAGCAGCAGCAGCAGCAAGAGTACGCTATTGTCTCATATTCTTCCTATGGTCTACTGGTCTACAGCCAAGTCCCTCTCTGAAGTAATTCAGCCTAGCTGATCTGTATTCGTGCATGTAATTGTTTTGTTTCTTGTAAAGGATTTTTCACTTGTCCTTGTATCCTTGTGAATATCATTTGGCTGATAGCAAACTGTTTCTTCCATCTATCCAGGTCATTGTGTATCCTAGCACTACCCTCCAGAACATCTGCAACTCCAGCCAACTTTGTCAAATTCCTTGAAAGTTATTAATCTCTCCACCCTCACCATGAGAACATTCTTAATATCCAACCTAAATGTCCCCTGCTGCAATTTCAGACAATTGTTCTTAGTACTGCGCCCTACAACAACAGAAAATAATCTCCTCTTTATAACCACCCCTCAAGTATTTGAAGACTGTTATCAAATCCCCCCTCAATTTTATCTTCTGAAGACTAAATAATCCTAATTCTTTCAGACTTTCTCCATAATTCATGTTTCCCAGGCCTCTAATCATTTTCATTCATGGTTGTGGGTGTACATCCAGGGGCAGAGTGTGTGGGTCTGAGTGGGTGTGCATATGTGTGTGTGCATGCAGGCAGGGGCAGAGCATGAGGGGTGGTGTTCACAGGGTGAGTCCCACACGCACACCACACCATACACATGCCCCCCACACTCCCCTCACACTGCCAAACACACAGACTGCCACAAACCCCATACCCACCCTCACCCTACATACCCACACAACCACAGCCCCCCACAAACCTATATGCACCCCCCTCAATATACAAGAGTAAGACTTCATTTTAAGCTGTTGCACAACCACCTCTATGTGCACTACACAAACACATGTAAATTGGGACAAAATATTTTTTGCAATCAAATGAATGAATGCTGTAGATGTTTCCCTTTTAGAATATAATTTGGTCTTTTTCTGGGTCCAAAATGGCAAAACCCCTTGCTGAAAGGAGTACTTCTGGGGACAAGGGGAGGGACTTCTGATGGCAAAGGTCATGGGTTAGGGGGCAGGACTTCTAGTCACAAGATGATGACCAGGGATCGGGCACCTGCCAAGGGGCAGAGCTACCCATGCAGCCCTTGACAGCTTGCCAAAACTCAGTGAGTGGCCCTCCACCCAAAATAATTGCGGCCCTGGTTTACATGGCTATCCCAAAAGGGTGAGTGGGGGCGGCATGTAAGCTCTCCCTGAAATGCCCCATCATTCATGATGGGCAACTGGCTAGTATTTTAATAATTTGGGATTTGGGATTGGAGCGTGTGAGTGCTGGATGTGCTTCTTGGGGTACCTGGGAGGTGGGAGTGGTGAAAGAAGGAACTTTTGGGAGAATTACTTTTCCTGCCCCAGGAAGGAAGCTCCAGCTCTTGGGGTCCTGATCCAGCCCCCTATTTTGTTCCCTGTCCTTTGTGGTAGTCCTCTTGTGATAATCTATCACGAGCATGGAAAACTGGCACCAAATCTAAATGTTTCAACCTTATGTGCCTAAATGCTATTTACATAGCTAGGACAGTATCATATTGAACAGGAATTTTAGATTTATTTTCATGTATCCATCTATGCTAGCTTTGTGATTCCCTTCTGAACACACCTTAGGAATGGTTTCTTATCTCTCAGATTCAGGGTCACTCCTTTGGCTAGCTTCAATGTAAGTATAAAGTAAGTCATAGTTTCATAGTTTCTAGGGTCGGAAGGGACCTGGGCAGATCATCTAGTCC
>NW_005842683.1:351304-357077 GCF_000455745.1 Alligator sinensis | reverse complement strand
GTCCTGCTTGAAATGCATCTGTGGATGCACGACAAGGTACAGTTGGCCTTCCTAGCTGCCTCCCCACACTGCCGAGCCATGTTCATCTTGGAGTCAATAATGACTCCAAGATCCTTTTCCACCTCCGTGCTGACAAGAGGGGAGTTCCCCAGCCTGTAGGTATAGTGCTGGTTGTTCCTCCCCAGGTGCATCACCTTGCACTTGTCTGTGTTGAACCCCATCCTGTTCTCCTCCGCCCATCCTTGTAACCTGTCAAGGTCCGACTGTAGCCTGTTGCTCCCTTCTATTGTGCCCACATCCCCCCACATCTTGGTGTCATCAGCAAATTTGAACAGGGTGCTTTGCACCCCCTCATCCAAATCACTTATAAAGATGTTGAACAGGGCGGGCCCGAGGACTGAGCCCTGCAGGACCCCACTGCCCACATCCTTCCAGGCCGAGAAGGACCCATCCACTACCACTCTCTGGGTGCGGCTCTCTAGCCAGTTGACGACCCATTGGACTGTGTGGGTGTCTACGCCACAGTCCCCCAGTTTCCTAATGAGAACGGGTTGAGAGACAGTGTTGAAAGCCTTCCGGAAGTCCAGGAAGACTATATCCACTGCTACCCCTGCATCCAATGATTTAGTGACCTGATCGTAGAAGGCCACCAGGTTGGTCTGACATGACCTGCTGCTGATGAACCCGTGCTGGTTGCCCCTGAGCATGCATTTCCCTACTGGCCCCTCCTGGATGTGTGCCAGAATAATTTTCTCGAACAGCTTGCCCAGGATCGAGGTAAGACTGACTGGCCTATAGTTTCCCGGGTCCTCCTTCCTCCCCTTTTTGAAGATGGGAACCACATTGTCAATTGTTCTCCAGTCAAAATTAGTAGGTCAAAAAACAAAACAAAACACCAAAGCCTCCCCCTCTTCCACCCTCCCCCGTATTTTTTTTATTTTGTTTTGAATTTTCATTCAAATTCAGAAACAAAGAACACTACAATACTTGTTTTTTTCCTAGATTTCAATCAAACAACCCCCTGCTCCCCATTATAATTTCTTACAAATATTATTTTAAAATATTACACCTGAAGCCATTCATTGATAAAAAAAAATATTTGGTAGACAAGTTTTGACATACTTTACTGACCACTTGACTGACTCAATAGTTTGAACCAGATTCATTAATACACTTTGGGTATTTTGTGCTATTCCACTTACACAGGTAGTCATCATTCTTTCTGCATGACCTGTTAAATTACTACCAGAGCAATGGAAAGCAATGGAAACCTATTGGTACACTTTACTCCACAGGTATTAACTTGTAAACTTGAAATGATTAAATTATATTTCTTTTCTTTAAAAAATATGAATCATGACCTAATACTAATTTTGAGGAATGTAGTTCCATTTTTTTAAAAAAAGATAACAATGACCCCAACAATTATCAGCTTATCCTCAGATTTGATTTTTAAACTGATACAAATACAACTGAGGGAGAGATTTAATTTTTCTGCAGAGAGACAACACAGTTTTTAGGGATTTCTCATCTAATGATGACTCTTTTGTCTTCTCTCATAAGATTTCTAAATACTGTTTCTACAATAGAGGAAAAGGGAATTACATTCTGTGGTCTTCATTGATTTCAAACTGGCAGAGGCCACCTCTGATAGAAACTTGTGAGGGCAGGTCTCATTTCTATATTATTTGATTATTTGAGTTTCCTACATTACACTGCTAAGTCCAGTGTTAGGATAGGATAGAAAGATGAGGTTATATGCACCACAGTGAGTGTCCATTACACCTGGCCCCCTTCTATTTACATTCCTTGTTTACAAGGGTATGACAGACTTTATGCAGGTGTTATAATTTTATTGTCCCAAACTCTTATGGGCTTGAAGCACGTTAAAGGATTTCAGCTCTTTGTACCAGTAGGAATGCCTTTTCACAAATAATAAAAATATAAAGTAATGTCTTTCACTTGCAGATTCAAGCTGCATAAATAAGTAATTGTTGAGCATGATACAGAACATCTCGTAGTTTGGTCCTGTTTCAGTAATTTGTACTGACCTATGGGATAAACATATAGAAGAAGACATGAAAAAAACCATAAGTTTAAGGCAAATAGTTCTTCCTTTCTCTGGTGTTCAAGGGAAACTGAATTGCACAAAGGACTAAGACCTGTACTCAGTATCACAGCATTTGGAAATGTAGGGTTGAAAGGATTTTAATGCACTTGTGCATATGCCAAGTGATTTAAGAAATAGAAGACTTCGTCCTCCTCACTGTATTTCAGCTGTTTTACTTAGGACAGGATCTGAGCAGTGTGCATTTACAATTCTGTTCCACTGAGCTTCTCAGTAGTTGTCAAATCTCTTGTAACCTGTGTTTTCATCAAAAGCATACATAGTTCTTCCTATTCGTGCTTAAGATTAATTTGACCTATCAACACAAAATCTAGAATGCCCACAATAAAGCAAAAGTATTTTATTTACACAGATTATTACTACCTTGCCCAGTTGATTTCAAAAGCAACCCAAATATATATACATCCTTCACTCTTGGAAAGGATTTTTTTTTTTAAATAAAATCCACAGAGGTTCCTAAGTAGGACCTATCATTTGTTCTTATTTCTTTCACATTTTACAAACTGGTATAAATTTTGTCAAGGTATATTGATCTTTCAATTTTTTAGTCTATTACTTATTGCAATTGGGCTATGGCTGAAACACTCTGCCGAGAAATTTCCATTGCATTTAGTAAATGTATAGAGATTATTCAAACAGTCTGGTGACCAAAAGATAAAAATTAAGCACTCATACTTTATTTTTTTAAGACTAAACTTAAGGAACAGTGACCAATAAAAAAAACGTTTTGTTATATGAACTATATCAACAAACTAATTACTAGAATTTGATAGTCATCCACCAGACTCTTGTTCAATTCATAGACATTAGGGCTAGAAGGGACCTTGCAAGATCATCAGGTCCAGCCCCCTGCCCAAGGGGCAGGAAGTCAGCAGAGGTCAGATCGCCTCAGCAAGATAAGCATTCAAGCATAAATTAACTTAAAATTAATGGGTTGATAGATAGAAACATGCTGAAATGAACTGTTTAAAAAGTTTCTTTTTGTTTGTTTGTTTGTTTGTTTTTACATGTGCACATAATTACAATGTAAAGTACATAGTCATAGCGGAACATGTACATGAGCTACAGGCACAGCCTCATTACTCACCTGAATGGTGATGGGTTTCATCCTCCTGCTCCACAGATGAAGCCTCTCTATGGCCACTCTGTTGCAGTCTGATCCATAGATGAAGGTGTCCAGGTCTGTACTGAATTAAGCACTTCCAGGGCAGTTTACCTAAGGTTTCAGTATTCAGGCCAATACAGGTGCTGTAGTTGTTACATTTAATTCAAATACCAGTCTTTGCAGGCTGAGGATCTTGATGACCTTTGTGTCCTGTCAAGATGGGCAACAACCATTTTAGTAAACTAGAAATGTGATTTTTTTTCCAGTTAGCACTCCAAGATCTTTCCAAATAGATGCCTTTTCAAGGCCAGAAAGATTCCTAGGCCATTCTTCCTCCAAAACTGACTAATCTAAGACCCTTCATCTACACTCCTTTGTACAAAATCTAAACTTTAATAGGATCATTAGGAAAAGTCATTCCTCTCGTAGCTCTCAAATGACAACAGAAATATTCAAAGAAATGTTAGTAATTGTACCACTTCATTGCTAGGTAATGAGTTCCCGGAAGTATTAATGGTTTCCCTATTGGAAGAAGTTCATAAAACTATCTTGCTGTCTCCACACCTTTGCGGAAAACTTTCAAAGCTAAGATCAGAAATTGGTTTTTCCTTGTTTGTTTGTTTTGTTATTTTTTTAATCTTCTTTCATCTCCACACTTTCCATTAGATGTTAATGCCCTCAGCTTCCCACAACTCCACTGAGCAATGGTGCTAAAGGTTTATACAGTCTATACAATGCAATGTTTGTATGTGGCTCATTCTACAGATGCCTCTTAGCCTTACAAGAGTTTGCAGGAAATCCTGTGACAGGTTCTTCAATTTACTGCTAGTGCTTAGGGAGGCCTCTAACAAATTTTTTAATTGAGTTAGCCCTCTGGAACTATTCCATGAACAGCCATGAGTTTGATGTGCATATATCCAGCTCCAATGTTTAGTGAAGTCATTGGAAATCTGCTAGTGATTACAGTGGCCTTTCATTATTGGTATATGGATCTTAAAACATACATATTTTGGCTTAAAATATTAGTTTGGAACATCTAATGGTTGATGTAATGGCCAGGCCCATGACCAGAGTTGGGCATTTGAACTTGGCAAAGAAATCTGCTTCAAAGATATCTGGGTCACAGAATCAGATAAAATGATACAGAAATACAGCTGGAAAGGACCTCTGGAGTTCATCTAGCCCAACCCCGTGCCTGAGATGGGATCATCTGTATAAAGATCATCACATACAAGTCCTTGCCTCACCTATTGCTAAAGCTACACAGTCAACTCCATCACACATCCACAAGGCATTGCACCTGAACCTGCCACAGATAAAGCAGGGGCCCAACCATCCTATACAAATGATAACATAAACACTACATAAGACTACTGTAAATCCTGAAAGAACACAAACATAACACCCTAATTTGTCACAGATAAAGCAGAGGAACCATGGCAGTTGGCTGAAGGGTGGCATTGGCTGGTGGGAAGGCAGAGAAAAAAGTGTATTGGTCCAGTCACAGCAGTTAACATTCTAGAAAACAGATTATATTCCATCCCTGCTCATTCGGGAATGCCCAGTTGGGTTAAAGAGTCCCCAAACATTTGAGAAGTCCATCAGCATTGCTAATGTATGATACTGCATTTTGTACTGCAGTAACCTGATGCATCTTCCAGTGAAAGTGTCACCCACTGAGTCAGCTACAGGTCTCCATCAATGCCAAATCCAGAGGTATCACTCCACTCAAGTTGCCTCAACTAATGATCTTATATCAACCAATCTGCACTTCATTCTCCAATGTATCAGCCAAGATAGGAGCTGGCAAACACCAAGATTAGTTTTCAGATTTCAGGGATGTGGAATATGACTACTACTATATAAATTTGGTCTACAGTGTATATTTGATGGCAAAAGAAAAAGGCTTTAGCACACATAATTTGCTGCTCATGAATGCTTTGAGATAGTAACCATTCTTACAGTCACAGGAGGGGATGTCAGTAAAGAAAATGTACTTTTTAGGGAAGATCTCTATTTAGCTCAATAGACATACCAGTGACATGTACATGCCCCCTACCTATGTTGTTCTCCTTTAGAAATGTTATTCTGTCTCATTGGGATTCTGTCGCTGTTTACATGGATACATGTTGCTGCATTTGTTACGTGGCTGATCTTTGCCCCCAATATCTACAGCAGGGGCGGGCAATTATTTTGGGTGGAGAGCCGCTTAACGAGTTTTGGTGACCTGTTGAGGGCCGCATGGGTAGTCCTGTTCCTTGAGAGTTGCCCCACTCTGTGGTGGCCATCGTTAGGCCAGAAGTCCCACTCCTAATGCCTGGCCTTTCCCACCAGAAGTTCTTCCCCTTGCTCCCCAGAAATACTCCTTTTGGGAGGAGAGGGTTGCCATCTTAGAACCAGAAAAAAACCGAACCATACAGTAAAAGTAAAACTCTTCTTATAATAACATATTTTAATTTTATTCCCAAAAATTGTTGTCATGATTTGTGTTTGCATAGTCTATATAGAGGTGATTGCATAATAACTCAAAAATAAATAGT
>NW_005842683.1:333813-351294 GCF_000455745.1 Alligator sinensis | reverse complement strand
GGGGGGGGGGGGGTGTGCGCGCGTGTGGTGGAGTGGGGTATGGTATGCTGGTGTGTGAGTGGGTTGTGTGTATGTGTGATGGGGTGTATGTGTGTGGGGGGTGGGAGGTGGGATGTGTGTGTGTATGGTGGGGTGTGCGGTGTGTGTGTATGGTATGTGTATGTATTGTAGGGTGTGGGGGTGTGTGTGTAAGACAGGTTTGTGAGGGGGTGGCAGTGTAGGGGAGTAAACGTATGTTGGGAGTTGTGTGGGCAGGGTGTAGGTGTGTGGGGTTTGTGGGGTATGAAGGAAGGTGAGGGGTGTAAGGCCCCCCACACTCCCTCCAGGGCACAACAGCAACAGGTGGGGGTGCTCAGGGAGTCCAGTGGGGTGCAGCTCCAGCCAGTGCTGCACATTGCAGAAAGGGGCACAGCCTCCATCGGGCAGTCTGTATCACCGGTGCTTCCTGCACCTGCGTGGCACAGGAAGGAAGCCTGAGGCACTGGAACTGGCTGCCTACCCTGCCCCCCATGAGAAGGTGCCTGGTGCTTCCCTCCTGTGCCATGCAGCCCCAGCAGGGAAGGCAGCCGACTCCAGCACCTGGTGCTTCCCTCCTGTGCCCAGCAAGCACAGGGGCTACACATGCACCACAGGGAGCACCAGTGATACAGACTGCCTGGCAGAAGCTGTGCCCCTTGCTGCAATGTGCAGTGCTGGCCAGAGCTGTGCCCTGCCAGGCACCAGCACGTTGAGTGCTTGTGCCCTGGGGGGGGAGGGGTGGTTCACCTTCCTTCCCCTACATACTTGGCTAGAAACAGAGAAATCCTGCCTCTGTTATGGATGTAGGAAAGAAGGGGGACTGGAGGGACAATGGAGAAAAGAGAGAAGAGTATAGGAAGCCTGAGGGCAAAGTGTCAGTGGTGAATAGTAGGTGTGCCATGGGAGCAGGAGACAGGGTCATGTGACCAGAAAAGGGCTGGGTTTGAAGCATATAAAACCAGCCTCTGGCAAAGCAGGGGGCAGTGTGCCCCTTGCTGCTTCAGGACACAGAGCTTCCAGGAGAGCTGGTGGGAGAATGGAGTCAAACCAGTCCAGGAGAGGTACCTGGAGACCCAGAGGGATTTGCATTTGTGTTGGGATCAGGGAGGAGGATGCCCAATGTGGTATAGTGGGCACTTGTTTCACCCAACAAAGTAGATTAGCTATGGTGGGACATATGCTGCCACAGCTGATCCATTTCATTTGGCAATATCTGTGTATACCCTCAGTGTTAAAGTCAGATAATGGTGTGTTAGAAAGTTAAGAGAATAGGTGGATTTTCTGGACTTTAATCAGGTGGCATAAAATCACAATTAAAATCATAGCCTAAGTAAGCTTAGATCCCCAATGGGTTGAACAGAATCTGTTTCAGGTGCTAAATCCTATTTCACTTTATCTGCCTAAATGGCACATATGTGGCCACATAACTCACCTTTTTGGAATGTATACACAGTAGGCATGTCTACATGAGAAACTGACTGACTGCATGGTACAGCATTACCATTTATATGTGCAGGTGCTTATTGTACAGTACATTAGTTTACTTGTGGTTAGTTTGTTACCTGCAGATGCAGATTAAAAAATTAACCATGCCATAGATACTGCACAGTAACACATGTGCAGACACCAACTCGGAGCAAATTTGCTCCCCATCAGCCCCACCACCAGGGGACCATGCTCAAGCTAGCCCCAGGATCACAGGGCTCAGAGCTTCTCAGCCCTAGGGCTGGGGCAGCTCTTTTCCTGCTCCAGCCTGGCCTTTAAAAATATGCACTGACCCTGGAGCCTGTGCCACCTGCTGCCTGCCTCTGGCCGTCAGGTCCCACAGTAGTGGTCCCATGCCAGATGAAGCAGCCTACATGGATTCTGGTGCTGGCCCCTGGCCAAGCCCTCCCCTCACCCCCCCCAACCTTCCTGCCTGTCCCACACCATGGTCCTGTGCTACAGGCACCTGTCCAAGCTTGGAATCACCCAGACTCTTGCCCACAGTCCCTAAGGGCCATTGAGGGAGCCATGCTTGCATCATCCCTCATGCCACACACCATGTCATGGAGGCCTAACTGGTCCCAGGATGAGGCTGCAGACCTCATGGTGCTGTAGGGTGAGACAATTGGCTCCAGAACCAATTTGGGTCCAGAGCCATCTTGGGGCAGGCTCTCCAATGACCACACCTATGAGGACCTGGTGGGCCACATACAGGAGTACAGGCAGGACTGCTTCATGTGCTAGTGCCACATAAAGGTCAAGGCCCTGGGGGCTCAGTAGGTTGGCATCACTGACCACAACCACCAGTTGAGGGCTGCCCACAGGACTATGTCCTATATGCAGCAGCTGGATGTCATCCTCAAACCCACAGACCCTGGGCAGAATATTCCATGTTCTCCACCATGGGCAGCCTGCCAGAACCTCCTCCACAGCCTGGCAACAATGATGAGAGGTCAGCAAGGGAGGACCCCTCAGGGCATCAGGTGTATGTCATACCAATGTCCCCATCCCCAGCATTGTGCAACAGCTCTAGCAGTCTGGCCCAGTGCCTGTTCCCCCAGTTCTGGGTGTGCAGACCCGCCCAAGAGGCCATACCAGGGATGGCACCATTCATCCTGCTAAGCTCCAGGTCCTCTACAGAGAGGTCCCCTGACCGGCCAGCTTCCCAATTCCTATCATTTTCTGCTCAGGTGGCTTTCCCCCTAGCCAGTTGCCCCACATTTCTCATCAGGGTCTGATCCATGACAGTTACAGCTATGGCTTTAGCTGTTCCCTTGTTGCCTATATTGTGGTCCTATTGACCTATTGTCCTATTGCAGAGCAGCTTGCTCTTCAATGGGCATTCATAGTCTTTGTCTTCCAGCTTCCCATTCTTTCACAGCCTGCTTGATCTGTGTAGTGTTCTCTAGAATGGCTGCAGGTGTTCCTCTTTTCCTTAATGTGCCACCCCCTGATCATGAAGCAGTGTTTCTTTGCTGCTTACCCTGTTGAAGCTAGCCTCTCTATCCACTGCATGAGCTCTGTCTGCAAGTATTTCCCCTTTAAGTATTAGGAGTCCTAGGCTCCATGTTAAAAAAGACTTGTCCAACAAAAGTAGTTGATTCAAACAGGTTTAAAGTATATTGCTTTTGGAGTTCAGTGATTTTTTTTATTTGTATTGATAGCTAGACCAACTATTCGGGGCCTTTGTTTGCATATCATTTTAAGGCCTGCTTGTTCTAGGACACTAAAATATCCACAGGTTAGGTATTGCAACAGCTATGTCTGGCCCCAAGGTGGAATCCAATATATATAGTTTATTGTCCAACCTTCTGGAATATCTCCTAATCTTTATCTGAAGACATCAGAAGATGGCATATTTGCCATCTCCATTTGTAACTGATTCTAGAACTTGATCACCTTGCCTATTATGTCTATGTCTAAGCCTGTGTCTATGTCTATGTATTAGACCCTAGATCCAACAGAATAGCTACACTTGCATTTCTGAGCATGCTCAGAATGGTTGCACTATGACTACCTATTCTCTGTGATATTCTTATTCTATCTATACAGTACATATCTGTATATATTTTTTTCCAAATGTGGATGGAGGAAAACAAGACAGAGAAGATGGTGATTAGGAAGGCAGCCTTCCCAAATTTTAGCTGATAAACCTCGGGCAGGTGTGGGCAAAATACAGCCCCTGGGCCAGATCTGTCCTCCAGGCCATTCTATCTGCCCCAGGGGAGCCCTCCAAAAGACAATTATTACCAGCCCACAGCTACCCCTTGTGCGGGCTGGGAGCGATCCGGGGCCCTTTTTCCGCAGCCCGGACATGCTGGGTCGGAGAAAGCAGGCGACACGCCAGAATAGGCACAGATGCTTAGTGGTTGATTCAAGATTGTTTACTTACACCGTACATGGTCGCGGTGTAGAGTGGAAAGTTTCCCAGGTAAAGCTCCGCTTAAATCCCCGTTTGAGGACTCGGACAAAACTCTCACTCTCACGGAGTTGTCGAGGCTCCGTGGATCCTTGTTTGCGCGCAGGGAAGAGGGATACGTCAAGGATTGCGCTCGGTGATGGGGAGAAGAATCGATAGGTGATCAGTCTATCGATCAGCAGCCTCAGGTCAAATCTCCATAGAGGCACTCTGCAGCGTGCTCAAAGTTCTCCGACTTGGGCGGAAACCACCCAAGCCTTTTATACGGCTAGGGCGAAAACCCCCACAAACCCTTTTAAAGGCCTAGAAAGCCAATCGCTAGCCGCCACGTGGGAATAATTTAAAAACAACCAATAATGGGGCTCAAATTTAAATACAAATGGCGGGAACTCCTTGCAACGTGCATTTCTATGCTGCAAAGAAGAAATGCACCCTGCAAAGAAAGCTTCAAACGGCGGGAAAATAATTCAGTGGTGCCAAAGCACACACAAACAAAAATCACACCTTTGGGTTGTGACACCCCTCTGAAAGCCGAGGGGGGTACAGGCTTTCAGAGGTTGTGCACCATTGGGTCAGGCCATGCCTCATCCAGGGGGCTCCACCTGGCACAGGCCATGAGCATCCCAAAGGCCAACCTGCTGCTTCTATTGGTGGCATGGTCTGTGCACCATGGCAGGGCATGTGGTGGGGGACCTACGCAGCCCCCTCCCACCCACTCCCACACCCTCCCTACACATATAAACCCCCCACACACACACGGACTCCCCAGCACCACCTCACAAACCCCTCAGTCACCCACAAACCCCAAAGCCACTCAAACCCCCTTGCCACGTCTCTCACACACACCCAACACCCACACCCACAACCACACATCCCCACACACAATATACAAGATCAAGATGTTATGTTGGGCTATTATACAATCACCTGTATATATACTACACAGACATACATAAATCAGGACAAAATTGTTTTTAAATAAATTAAAATATATTATAAAAATATTCAATTTTTCATATATGGTTTATTTGTTTTTTTACGGTTCCTTGATGACAACCCCCTCCCCACCCCATCCCAAAAGGAGTTCTTCTGGGGCCAAGTCAATGGATTTCTGTGGCAAAGGTCAGGGGGTAGGGGCAGGACCTCCAGTCCCAAGATGGCAACAAGGGGGTGGGGCACCTGCCAAGGGCCAGGGCTACCCTTGCAGCTGTTGACAGCTCACCAAAAGTCATTAAACAGTCCTCCACCCATGATAATTGTCCACCCCTGCCCTCAAGTTTAGGACATTAGCCTAGGTCTAGACCATCCCCTTAGTATTTGTGTGTTTGAACCTATATCTTTCACTTCCAAACAAGTGCTTTAACCACTAGGCTATGAGCCAAGCTATGCCAAGAGCACCTGTTGAAACTGCCTGCTGGGTAGCCAACAGTGAAGTGTCATAGTGCCAAAATGAGAAGATATTAGAGGCAGCATGTCCTCATTACTCAGGAGATATGGGCACTGCCCTAAAAAGGAAGGGACCCAGGAGTCTGACCACCATATTTGCACAAAACAGTTACTAGTTAAAATAAATAGGCAGCACTGGGGGCAGGAGCCAGAGCCCATCTTAAGTGTTTGCACTGACCTGTAGGCTATTATATAAAAGAGCGTGTATTCTCCTGCAACTGTGTTTAAAAAATGACAACTACCATTATTAAATCAACTCTCCCCACCACCTAGGAAGATAAATAGAAGAACTCCCTAAACACATATACCCCACACACACACACGGACTCCCCAATACCACCTCACAAACCCCACAGTCACCCCCAAACCCCACAGCCACTCAAACCCCCTTGCCATATCTCACACACACACCCAACACCCACAGCCACACACCCCCACACACAATATACAAAATCAAGATGTTATGTTGGGCTATTATACAATCACCTGTATATATACTACACAGACATACATAAATCAGGACAAAATTGTTTTTAAATAAATTAAAATATATTATAATAGATATTCGATTTTTCATATACGGTTTGTTTGTTTTTTTCTGGTTCCTTGATGGCAACCCCCTCCCCACCCCATCCCAAAAGAAGTCCTTCTGGGGCCAAGTCAATGGATTTCTGTGGCAAAGATCAGGGACTTGGGGCAGGACCTCCAGTCCCAAGATGGCAACAAGGGGGTGGGGCACCTGCCAAGGGCCGGGGCTACCCTTGTGGCAATTGACACCTCACCAAAAGTCATTAAACGGTCCTCCGCCGAAGATACTTGTCCACCCCTGCCCTAAAGTTGAGGCCATTAGCCTAGGTCTAGACCTTCCCCTTAGTATTAGTGTGTTTGAACCTATATCTGTCACTTCCAAACAAGTGCTTTAACCAGCAAGCTATGAGCCAAGCTATGCCAAGAGCACCTGTGGAAACTGCCTGCTGGGTAGCCAACAGTGAAGTGTCATAGTGCCAAAATGAGAAGATATTAGAGGCAGCATGTCCTCATTACTCAGGAGATATGGGCACTGCCCTAAAAAGGAAGAGACCCAGGAGTCTGACCACCATAATTTACACAAAACAGTTACTAGATAAAATAAATAGGCAGCACTGGGGGCAGGAGCCAGAGCCCATCTTAGGTGTTCGCACTGACTTGTAGGCTATTGTATAAAAGAGGGTTTATTCTCCTGCAACTGTGTTTAAAAAATGACAACTACCATTATTAAATCAACTCTCCCCACCACCTAGGAAGATAAATAGAAGAACCTATTTTCTGGCATCCAGGTGAATAAGGAAAGAGAGAGCCTCCAAGCTGCTCTGCTCTGCTCAGTATTGACATGACTGAGGCATCTCTACAAATACTCAGAAGCATACTGAGAAGTACATTTTTTGGATTTGGTGCACTGACTGCACAGAGATTAAATATAACACTGCTATGTATTAATGTAAGTAAAAAGTTCCCATTAACAATGGTCTCATGTGTGCTTGTACATGCAGATTCAAGCCCTCCTGTTAATAAAACATAGCCAAGAACCAAATTAAGAACTCAATCACCAAAACCAGGGTTAATGATTAAACACCAACTGTCCCTGTATAAATTTCTAAATAGCAGAGCAGTGTTGTTTCTTGACTCGCCTTCTAATGTGAGTAGTGAGGGCGTGAGGTAAGCAATATAATTAGTGTTAAGAAAGAGATCAATACAACTATGAATGGGATGGTATGATGTGTCACTGATAGCATGTGATTGGATCTGATGAATTAAGAATCCTCTTCCAGTTCTCTACAAATGAAATTGGACGGATAGAAACTCCATGGAAAAGCAGAGAAAAAGGAAGAGAAAATAACATTGAAAAGCTGACAAAGGCCTTAGAATTATTTTTAATAATAATTAGGAAATTAAAGTTCTGTTTGTACTGACAATTCCTCTGTCTTTTTACTATTATGTTGATAAGCAACACATTTCACATTACTTACACAAGAGCTTTGTTTCCCTAATTCTATGGAGCATACAGAAGAAACTGTGTTTAAATTTCATTAACTATCTCCTTCCCCTAGTGCTATGAGACATGGAGAACAGTGGTTTCCCATTAACCTTATATATACCACTGTATAGTGTTGTAGTATAGCATTGTTACTTTTATTCTATCCCCTGTTGCTCATCCTCTTTATACAAGTAACAATTCCTGGGAATGAACCAATACATATTGTATCTACATTAGCTTTTCCAATTTAACTGTTATGATTTCATAAGCTAGCAATGGCATAAACAAGCCAAATCACCTTAACATTGACACTGAATGGAGCAGGGCTAAAGGTAGAGCAGTTTTGCTACACTTTTAAGTCTGTCTACCCCCAGTCTTTACAATCTACATCAGAGGTAGAGTACCTTTCGTAGGTTCAGGCTAGAAAGATTCACCCTGGGTGAGAGGTGGGTAAGCAGGGAGCACTATGACGCAAAAATGATTTGGTCAGTGATCAAGCCTGATGACGGGTTCCATTTTTATAACTGAGACACTTCAGATCACCTGTGAGGCCATCGTTACTGAAAAAAAGAGTTTTTGTTCCCTGATCAAGTAGCTATCTCTATTTGATACCAGTGTCAGTTACAAGAATGTTAGGAAGTTTTAGCAGAGATCCAGATATAGGTTGATCTGAGTGGCCATGGTCAAGCAAATAGCACCAAGACCTAGCCAAACATGAGATTGTGTGAACTCCTTAATTCATTTTATTAACAGGCTTTGCTGTGAGATCTTCCTTTGGCCTGGTAAGTTGGGATCCACTTCATGTCCATCTCTAGCTTTGTCTCCAGACTACATCAGGGCAACCTCTTGCTGCTTTTCTTTTCATTTGAAGAATATGCACCGGCTCCATAATTTCCTCATGGAATCCTTCACGTCCTTGTTTCTCAAGGTGTAGATCAGTGGGTTTAGCATTGGGGCGAGGATGGTGTTGATAACAGAAACACCCTTGTCATCTGGGGAGTTGGAGAAGGGCCGGAGGTAAATAAAGATGCAGGGCCCAAAGAACAAGGTGACAACTATTACATGGGCGGCACAAGTAGAGAGAGCTTTCCACCTCCCCTCAGTGAAGCGGAGCCGGACTGTAACCAAGATGAAAGAATAGGACACAAGCAGCACGAGGAAGCATAACAAGGAGATCAGGCCACTGTTGGAGACCATGAGCAACTCAATGACATAGATATCAGTGCAGGAGAGTCTGATGACAGGGGGCACATTGCAGAAGTAGCTGTCAATTGTATTAGGTCCACAAAATGGCAGCTGGATAGTAAGCAGAGTCTGTACAATGGAATGGATAAAGCCTCCAACCCAGCAGGCAACTACCAGTGTGAAGCACACAGGCCTGTTCATGATTGTTGTGTAGTGCAGGGGCTTGCAAATGGCAATGTAGCGATCATAAGCCATCACAGTTAGTAGGAACATCTCTGCTGCTCCCACAAAATGCACAAAAAATATCTGGGCCATGCAGCCATTGAAGGAGATGCTCTTCATCTGGGAAAGCAGGTCAGTCAACATCCTGGGAGAGGTGATGGAGGCATAACAGATATCAATAAAGGACAAGTTGCAGAGGAGGAAATACATAGGTGAACCCAAGCAGGGATCAGCTTTGACAGTGATTATGATAAGGAGATTCCCCAGCAAGACAACCATGTAGGAGAATAAGAACAGTATGAAAAATGCAACTTGCACTTTCTGTACATGGGAAAGGCCCAAGAGGAGGAATTCGGTCACCACTGTGAAGTTCCCTGTCTCCATCACTTCAGTCCATGCCCTTTCAGGAAAGCAGATGAGAAAAGGAGGTTATAATTAGATGAAAGGTGTATGAATAAGCAGTGGATGATGTACAACACCAAGATTCACAAATAAACAAGTGAAGACATTTATAACTCTTTGGTCTCTTCTAATCAGTTAATTGCACTGTACCATAGAATCAAGAGATTCATTATGAGACTACATTACAAAGTATGTGTGCAAAAGATCATTTACATTTTCTCTTGCAATCTGCTACCAGTTAAACCCTAATGATCGTAATCCTCTATATCTCTGTGCAGTTTTAAACTATGCATGAATTTATTTTTTCTCAGTCACACAAACATTTTATAATAGCTGCAAGTAATAATAACACCTAGCTCTCAAATAGCACTTTTCATCACTAGCTCTTTATTAAAGAGTTATTTATCACTGCTACCACTCCCTATGCAGAGGGAAGTTCAGAGTAAATGGAAGTGATCCAGGTTACCCAGCACAATGGAAATAGCAAACATCTCCCAATTTCAAGACAAGTCTTTAATTACAGTTTTGATTTTTTTTTGTTTGGTTGGGGTTTTTTTGGTATCAGGCATGACATGATCAGTTGGCCTAAACAGATGTGAGATGCTTTCAAACTGTCAGTACTGTGCACATGTGGAGTAGTGAAATCATTAACAATTAGAATTTTAAAAGGTTTGCATTTGCCATTAGATGTCTATCTAAAAGCTGTCCACTGCATGCAATCATGACCTCATGGATCTGATTCAGGAATAAGCAGGTGATAGTCTCTAGCCTATCTTGCATAGAAACTGAGAAAATATAAGCATAATGGTCTCTTGTCACCTCTTATGATATTAGAAGGCAGAGAAGCTGTACTATCATTAACTATAAACAAAGAAGATACTTGATAATATTTGATACCTCCAAAAGTAATATCAGGTAGTGACACAATTGCAATTCATCTTGTTACCTATGGGATGCAAAAGCTATTACCGTTGAACAGAGAAAAATTCCAGAGCCATCTACACTCATGAGGGTGTAAAGAGTATTTAATCATAGAGCTGTCTCTAGTTCTGATCTAGATCTAAATATTACCATCATCCACTGTTCTTCCTGCATCCACAGACCCAGTCATCTCATCATAGATGGCAATCAGGTTGATCAGGCATGACTTCTTAGTGAATTCATGCTGCCTGTTCCTTATCACCTTCTTCTCCTCCAAGTACTTTGAAATTGATTCCTGGAGGCCCTGCTCAATGATATTTTCCAGGGACCAAAGTGAGGCTGACCAGTCTATAATTCCCTGGAACGTCCTTCTTCCCTTTCTTAAAAATATATTTTTCCTTTCCCTTCCTTTCACTGTATTTTTCCTTTTCCAATCATCCAAGACCTCTCCAAATTACCACAATTTTTCAAAGATAATAGACATTGGCTATGCAGTTACATCAGCCAACTTCCTCAGCTGTGTATACACACACACACACACACACACACATATATATATATATATATATATTTCAGGTGCCTGACATCTCTACATATACCAGTCATAGAGAAGGATGTGATCATGCTCATTTTATACATTTGCTTATAATAGTGTAGTGGTTTTGATACCTCTCTTGTTTTATATTGTAGACTCACAGAGCACTTTTCTACTCCTCTTGAAGCTGTACCAATGCTTCATGAAAATGCCCATGGGTGAAGCACTTGCATAGCAAAGGGGAGCCCTGGGTCTTGGTCTTTAGTCATAAAATTACATCTCTTTTTTGTCAAATAACTCTTTAATGAAAGAGGATTTTTTTTTTTTTTTTTTTAATCCTGGGAGCCAGCATCAGAATCCTTTATTTTTTCTGAGTGAATTCCCTACCTTTCTAGGGGTGGAGGTGGGAATTTAAAGGATTTTTAAGGTCTCTATATTCTGTAGATACTTGACTGAGCCAAGATCCTGTTTTTCAGACTTGGCCATGATCATGTCATGTCTCTAACTTTGCCTTTGATACATTTAAAAGAATAACTTCCTGATCATACGCCATTTATTAGGCTTGTATGTGATCCTATCCCATCCCATTTAATCCATAAAAATCCTTTAATGTATCTATTTGTAATATGATCTTAACTTAGCTTCAAAACTAAGTGACAAAGAGCAATTAGGAGGAGGAGGACCCACCCACCTTTTGCATTAAGTTTTTCAGGAATTCAGCTAGGGCGGAAGGAGGTAGCACTCAAATGCCTAACTCTGGCCTAAGATCTAGTCCCATAAGTGTCTCACTAAAAGACAGATTTTTCCAAATTTCTGATCATTCTTCTGCTTCTTCTCTGAACCTTCTCCAAATATATATTAATTTATGGAACTCATGGATCAGCTGCTTCAGCAGAAGCCAAGAAAATAATAATTATAAAGATGTAAAAACTGCCTAAAATATTTACATTTTACTTAAATAAATATGAGTTCACAATATGAATGGGCATATCTGAGTTAGCTTTGGTATAGGTACCAGGGCTAACTCTAGCAGTGAAGATGTGGTTGGAGTTTCAACCACCCAAGCTCCCAGAGTCCCCAAACAACTTTTACAATGTACAGTGAAGCTCATGCTATCATATCTTCAGTTATTTATGCTGCAGATATTTGTGTTCAAACCATCTCAGAGATACTATAATTCTGAAGCCACACTAACCACACCTCCTGACTGCAAGACAGGCATACCCCTGAAGGCAAATTTTAAAGCCCCAGCATTCTACCATGAGATATGAAATGGCTGGCAATTAAAATGCAACAGCCATGTTTTGAATATATGGCTTAATATATACCAAACGGATAGAAATAGATGCTTGCAACAAGTTCTACTTGCCCCTTGCCTGATCTGAGGCACCTAGTCACAGTCATGGCAACAAAGTACTTTAAATGGCAAAAAGCAACTTCTGTACACATTCATAATTCTCACTTTTATTCTTGTTTAAACAAATCACTGTTCATGAAACTTGAACTCATCCTAGCTTTCTTATTCCGTCCATTGGCATGTTATGAATTTACCATTAAATAATCAAATTATTTGGGCATTTTCATCGATCTAAACAATACTGTATGCTTTTAAAAATACTTTCAGAGAAATTCATTAAACAGTAATAAAAAAAGAAACATTTACCCTTCACTTATTTTATATTTTTATTTGTTTCACTATTTATACTTCTAAAAGATTTGGGGGGAAATTTACCAAATGACTAGAGCTCCTATGTCCCTTTTGATGCTTGATTCCTGTCTTTTTTGAAAATGGAATTTAAGAGTCTAAATCACTTAAGCACTTTTGAAAATGTTCCTTTCAGTTTACGTTACAGAGGTATATCTGGATTACACTGGGCATGCCTACATGTTCATTAATGTGCTGTAGTTACAGTGCATTAAGTTTAGTCGTTGCAAAAGCAAGTACTAAACCAATGTGCAGTAACTGGTGCTACTGGGGTTTTTACAGACACTATATCTGCAGTAACTTAATACTCCTGTGCAGTAGCCTATTAGCATGGGTTTTGCCCAGCACACTACTATGCAGTGTTTTTAGGCTACTGCACAGTTAGTGTCTCTTGTAGATGCACCCACTGACTTTTGAATCCAAACACAATGATTTTCAAACACCAGGTTACTGATTTTTTGTCTCTAAATTGATATATAAGCACTCAATTGAGGAGCTGGGACTTTAAAAGAAACACCACCAGACTCATAAAAAATTGCAAGAATTGGCCACACTGGTACACAAACTGAAAATCAGACAAAATCCATGCAATAACATAGCAACCATAAATATCATAGCAAGATACGCAAGTTTTTCACATTAACTCTACTAAACATTTTATTTACAGGTAAAATCTGCCTTACTTCATGTATAGGAAGCCTGAGATTCCATGACCCTGAAATTTACTCCCAACTCCTATCTTAAATATGATACTACATGACTTTAAGTTATAACATGTACAGCATTCACAGCCCTTTCATGTATGTTTAATTATTCATTCAGGACTTATGACTTATAATATGATACATTCAAGGAATTTTTTCACATATATTATTCTTTTTTTCTTTAGTCATTATTCACCATCAGTGAACAATATGCTCCCTATATATTGCTCATTAACTTTGGAGAAATAGATTCACAAAATAGGTTTCCCACTCCTAGAAAGCCTGTCACTAAAGACATGTTAGAACAGAAAACAAAATGTACAATCATAAGTATCAGAGAAGGGAGCAGTCCTAGCAGTTACTCAAAAAGAAATTATGCCACATTGTTACCTGATTATATAAATGACATTTTCAATTGTTGTCTAAATTTCTCTCCATAATTTTTTCTCCTGCTAGTTATCACTATTTACCCTCCACTTTTTTTCTTGCATGCTGTTGTTACCTTGAAATTAAATTTTAAAACTATTTGTGAAGCATGTCATATCCTGAAAGATTACTGGCATTTTTCTTCTTCTTAACTTCAATGTCTTCTTTTCTCTCTACTATTTATAAAACAGGAACCAACAATGAAACATCTTTAAGGCTTCATTGTCATTTTGCTACTATGGTTACTAACCTTTTATATCCTCCAAGTCAATATTGTTCCATATAAGCCGAAATAGATTTGGTAAATTTCCATTCTCATCTTTAAAAAAGCAAGTAACAATTATCTCAATGATTTAGATTTCTGATGTTCTGAAGATCCTGGTTGCTATTCTTGACACGAAGTGGAAGGTAGCAATGGGAGTTATTAAAAGTGGTTGTTTGTTTTCCCAGGTGTAACAAACTGTGCAGACTTTCTTACAGTGAGTAAAGGAATGGTAGAAGGGAAGGAGATTAATACTAACAGAGAGATGTATTTGCTGGACAGGTTTGAACTTAGAAGACATCATTGAAGTGAATGATATCAGCCAGAAGGAAGAACCTATTGGAACAGCCAAGAGATGTGAGTGCATCTTCTAACAAGCGGTGCACATCTGAACTTTGCCCAAATCATTGCATAACTGGGCATGTCTACACAAGACCTTAGAATTGCACTGGACTAATTCTACTGCACATTAGCATCTCAAAGTAAAAGCATGCGAATGCACTAATGTGTGGTAGTATTAGTCTACTGTGCATTACTGTCACCCAAAAAACATGCTGGCACTACTGCTCAGCAGGGATCCTAGTTTTCCCTGATTTAAAAAAATCCCGAGTTGCAGGCTAAAAAAATTAACCCCCAAAACCATGTTTTTCCATAATTTAAATGAAACACACACCAACATACATGCACATGTATATATCTATCTATATATCTATATATATCTCTCTTTATAGATGTTGCTTTATATATATATATCTATATAATTATATATAACAAACAACATCTATATAGATATATAGATAGAAAAATATACATATAGATATTATTGGTATTTCATTTACATCACAGTTACTTTGTTGACTTTTTTTTAAACAAAAATTGGGGATTTTTTTAAATCAGAGAAAACCAGGATCCCTGCTGCTCAGTAGCACCAGTTATGATGCATCAAGTTAGTATCTGTTATTACTAAACTAAGTTAGTACATGTTATTACTAGTACTAAACTTAATGTGTCACAATTATGGCATTTTAATAAGCCTGTAGACACACCCTTTATGGATCATTTTGGATATATCATGTTACTAGATTCCCAGAGGTCATGTCGGTACAGCACCTATTTCTATTCATAGTTGGCTCGGAAACTGTTGTCATACTTCTCCAATGTCTTCTACTTTTCCAACCTCAGTCCTGCTTAGTGAATGTGGACAATATGGAACTATCTTTGAAGGCCATTCAGCATCTTCAGCAAGTCTGCTGAAGGTCAATGAAAAGTAAAGACATTGGGCATATCCAGACAAGCATGCATGTGCCTGTTGTAGCTTCTCAAAGCAGTATGAGATGCTACAAGAACACTGTGAATGGAAAAATCTTCCCCACATGCACATTGGCAGCACAGGATCTAAATTTCATACCTGGGAATCCAGGTATCAAAGAAAAAAATACCCATTGAAAAAAAGCAGCACAGAGCATGGTCTAGGAATGTGTCCTAAGGCAACTGGAGGCTGGGTGCTCCAGAGAGATACCTTGCCATCTGGCCAGAGCATCTCTACCATGCTTCTGTTGCCCCAGTATGCTACCTTAGCATGCTGGGACACATAGGAGCAGGGCAAGGCTGTGGCATGCCTTGGACCCAGGCATTGTTCCAAGTAAGCAGGGACATGGAAGTGGGGGAGGGGGGTTGTGCGTGTGGGGTGTGTGGGGGTGTGTTTGTGGGGGATGTGTGGAGTGGTGGGGGTGTGGGGGTGTGGGTTTGTTGGGGGGCTTGATGAGGGTCCACCACATACCTACCCCTACTCTCACCCCCTGCAGCACTGGCAGCAGCAGCCACCTGGGCTATCAGGGCCATGGGCCTGCTTGTAAGAACAGCCTGGCCCACTAGCATATGGCTTTGGGGAGGAGATGAATTCGATGGGAGGAGCTGTACCCATCTAGTCCAAAGCCTCATGCTAGTCGGCCAGGCCTGGCTGGGCCTGCTCTCTTTGGCATCTACACCTTCCCCCCAGGTGAGGTAGCACTGTGCCCCATGGGGCTGTTCCTGTAGCAAGGACCATAGCCCCAAAAGCCCAGCTGGCTGCTGCCAGTGCTACAGGGGGCAGAGGGGCATGAATGTGGTGCTCCTTCCCTCAAGCCCACCAAAAAACCCCCACACCCACCTTTCCCACATATCCCCCACACCCCCATCCATTCCCCACACACCCCACATCCTGCCACGCACACATCCACACCCCTCACATCCCCCCACCCCACCACACACACCCCACATCCCCCAAACTACTCAAACCCACACACAAAACCCATATTCCCCACACAACCACCCACATACCCCAAATCCCCCACACCCCCACCACTGCCCACACCCACCCACACACCATACATCCCCCACCTCACCCACCGACCCACAAACCCTATATTCCCCCTATAGTTATACCCCCACACCGCAAACCACAACCCCCCCACACCGCACACACACCCAAGAACCCCCCACCACCCACACCTCTTCCCCCACCTTCTGCAAACCCAATATCCCCCTCACATCTCACACCCTGAGTGCCCAGCTGCCAGATAGGATAGAACCAGCTGGTGGGAGCCATGGCTGCAGGGGAAGCTATGGTTAGCGAAGGTATCAGGGGGAGCTCAGATTTTTCTTTAATTAAAAAAACAAAACAAAACAAAAGCAAACACCAAAGCATATAGATATTTAAAATGTATTTTATTATGACGATAGAGGCACTGGTATGCTTCCAAATTGCTTTAAGGTTGTAAATATATCAGTAAAACATTGCCCAACTGATCTCTCTCTCTCTCACATCCCTCCCCCCTCCCAAGCATTTAGTTTTAATCATGGAAGAACACAGATTTGCGGGTATTTTTAAGAGTGAATTTGGGATTTCTTATCAGAGATCTTTGCTAGTGAGGAAAGTGGCAGGACAAAAGGAAGAGGAGCCTGCCCAGAACTGGCACCAGGGACCCAGATAGAGGGCAAATGAGGTGGCTGACTTCCTGGCCATTTGGGGCCAGGAGGACATGCTTTGATAGTTCAAAGTAGACCACCCCAATGACTACATTTTCAAAGTCGACAACCACAATGAGCACATTTATATGGTACTCAACTGCTACATGAGACTGACTACTTCGGCCCCACCTTCTGTGTGTGGGTCAGCTTTACTGGCTACTTACTTTTGTTGTCTATGTTGCCAGGGTTTCACCATCAGGCATCTCAGTCATGACCTGTTCCATAGCTCAGGGTCAAGGTAGCAGCCCAGGTCGTTCCTCCTCTGGCTGTCTACCTGAGGTATGTTTGGGGCCATCTGGCTTCTCCTGCCATGACTCTGTGGGCTGCATCAGGATTCTCCTGGGTCAGGCCTCATTCCTAAAGGAAAGAAATTTAAAAACAAGAACACTGAAAAGTAAAACACCCCGGGGTGCCTCAAGTAGTGCTGTACAGCAATGGTTGGATTCACACATCTGGTGTCCAGTCTCTGGATTCAGTTTTGAGGTGAGTCCCACCAATCAAACTCTTAACCTCCGCTCCCTGTCTTCAGGGGCAGAGACCCCTCTGGGTCCCCCCAGTCTGGCTCTTGGCCAGTCCCTCAGCATCCTTGTCAGGTCTTGCCGGGTCTGCAGGGAAGCTCCATGCAACCTGTGCTGCCGCCACTCCTGCACTGGTTGCTGGGGGCTTGCGGGGGCCCCTTTTTATTACATCATTAGCTCCATGCTTCCCCACATGCAGGGAGAGTATAC